>NW_006159750.1:1315269-1341915 GCF_000334495.1 Tupaia belangeri chinensis
AATGTTGGTGATCAGAAGTACCCACAAATCAGCTATCTACACAAAATGTCAGCCCAAATTATGCCTAACTTAAAACCAATAAACCCAACCACCTGCTCAGCATCTCCATTCAGATATCTAATAAGCATCTGAAAGCCTAAATTTTTCTCTTAGTGTTGGTACACCTGCTGATGTGTTTCTTCTCTGAAATGGTGCCCTAATTCATTTGGTTTCCAAATGGGACACTGGAATTACCTTTGACTGCTTTTATTTCATATTTTGCATTCTATTTGTCATAAATTCTTAAAAGATTATACCTACAGAATGAAGCTACTTCCACCGCCACCACCATCATCCTAGGCCAAGTCTCTGTCATTTTGTACTTGTATTAATTAAGCAGTCACCTTACTGGAGTCTTGCCTTATGCTCACTCTCTAAAACTTGTTTTCTACATTACATTATTCTCCTAATTAAAATGTTGTAATCTAATCATACACAAAAGGAAAAAATGATAACCTTATTATGCCTTCCAAAATTCTGCATGATATGCCTCCTACTATCTCTTCGTGTCCTTGTCTTTCATGTGATCAGTTTACCTTCCCTACTTTTCTGGATGATAATTCGACCGATCTCTGAAAAGTGCAAGAAAATTAAAATAGAATAAGGTTAGGTTCTTGATTGGGACAAGAGCAAGTCCTCATGAGTAGATTAAGGCTGTCTCAGTTCTCCCTAATTAGTTTCCACCAGAGCCGTTCGTTGTATGCAAGGGACTCCCACAGATCTCTCTGTTTGCACCCACTCACAGACCTTGCTGCTTCTCTCTGCCATGTTGTGACATGGCACGGGATACTGAGTCCATACGTTTTAGCCACAGCCAGTCCTGAATCCTGGACAGGCACATGGTATCCACCAACACTGCTATCCTTTTCCTCTACAAATGAAGACATGGATGTTCCTACCTCATGGCATTTTCATGGGATACTCTTTTTTTTCTTAAGACAATTTTATCTTAGTTACTATGTGTATTACTTTCTCTTTTTCTGTTATCTCTCAAAGTGATTTTCTTTGATAACTTTAACTAAAACAGCTAAAAGCAATTCTGATCACTCTAACATTTACTCTGTATTCAGTTTTACATTATGATTTATTTTTCACAGATTTTATCTTCTCACATCGTGTATGACTTACTTATTTTTCCCTACTAAAATGTAAGCTCAACAAGGGCGCAGTTGTCTGTTTAGGCTGGCAGAATATCCTCAGTAGTTAGAATAATACTACACATGTGTAGATGTCTAATAAATATTGTTGAGGAAATTACCAAAGCACCTAGTAAATAATAAATGTGATATAATCTCATTTCGAAATCCTTAGTATTAAAGAAGAAATGAATCTACACAATGAATAAGTGCAGTATATCCAAGAGAAACAAATATTAGCCAAAGATATTGGATCTAAATATTCTACCCTTATAATACTAAAAACATATTTGCAATCGGGGAGTATTTTCTCTTAATTAACCTCTCTTTGGTGGCACTATAAGTGATGACCTTTAGTCGACTAAGTGATGATTGGGAAACTACAGCAAAAAGACAGCACAATGAGTTATGTTTCTTTCATTGAAGATATGACAAGTACATTTGTGGAAATAAACTCTGTGGCACTAGCACGATCTAGAGAGTTTATATTGACAAGGACCTCTAAATACCTGCCTCAGTATTAAACACAAGTTGATTCCTACTATTTTAAAGTGTACTCTTGATTTATTTTAAATAAAATGTGTCTAAACTACTAGGTATTTTGGAAGTTTAGTAAAATGGATTATCTCAGAAGGAAGCCAAGTTAATAAAATATTTGTACCAATTCGGTTAAAATGTTTAGAATATAAGAACTATAACTATAGTAGAGCCAGGCATTATCAAAACAACTGACCAAACAAAACCAACTAACAAAATGTTTACAATCCCTGACTAAAAAAAGACCATAAGATATGAATATAAGTACCAAATCACTTAAATAAGTGTAGAAAGCATTTTTTCAAGATAAAATAAGACTAATAAATATAGCTATCTGTTTCTAAGCTTATTTATTTCTTCCGTGTGTGAGAGAGAGAATCTGCACTCCTAACAGAGTCACAAGGCCACAATACTCATCCAGCCACAGCCAGTCCCATATCCTGGGCAGGCACATGTCCAGCATACTCAGGGAGATCTCTGAACTTGAGCAGGGGACATTCTGATGAAGGTCAGCTTTGCAGAGCATCATATTTCACCACTATAGCACCTTCTGGCCCCAAATACAGCACTCATAAAGAATTTGGGGCTGCTCTACAGGAAGTAAGAGGAAGAACATACAAAGGAGAGTAGATGCTTCAATTCACAGATGGATCTAAGGCCACTTCTGGGTATTGCAAAGAGGACATTCCAAATTAGTGATAACAAATAAAAAATAAAATAATAAACCAGAAATAACACTAAGTTGTATAAGGAATCTACGTTACCAAGGACATTAGAACATTGTTATTTGACTCTCAAAAATCTGACTGTTTTGGCAAGACTGGTAAATTTAGTTCAGAATCGATCCCTCAAACACATACATCTAGGAAATGTTGCAGATTAGTCTCAAATTCATTCCCTCTTACTACTAATTAAGGCTGTTTTCTTTCTAATGAGAGTCCAGTCACCTTTAATGGTAGTGCTGCTTGCTGCTGGAAACATTCAAAGGGAAGACTTCATTTTAAGGACTGTTGCTATGTAAGTAGTTGCTATGGCTTGAATGTTGTGTCCCCATGGAAATTTCATGCTGTCATTTGATAAACAATGTGTAAGTGTTGGGAGGCGGGGTCTAACAGGAGGTTAGGGTCTTGTCTGGGACAAGAGCAAGTCTTCATGAGTAGTTTAAGGCTGTCTCAGTTCTCCGGTTTCCACCAGAGCAGTCTGTTGCTCTCAAGGGGTCTCTCTCTTTGCACCCACCCACAGACCTTGCTGCTTCTCTCTGCATGTTGTGACATAGCACCAAATACTAACCCCATAGTTTTAGACATTCAAATCACCAGAATGGTGAGTCAAATAAGTCTGTTGTACTCAAGGGGTTCCCATAGGTCTCTCTCTTTGCACCCACCCACAGACCTTGCTGCTTCTCTCTGCATGTTGTGACATAGCACCAAATACTAACCCCATAGTTTTAGACATTCAAATCACCAGAATGGTGAGTCAAATAAATCCTTTTTCTTTATAAAACACCAGCTTTTTGGTACTTATACTGACACTGATGAACTAAGACTGTGATGTTTCTGGACTCTGATTTAGATTGAACTAGACACTATGTTTCAGATTTATCTGTTTTTACATAATTGGATAATTTGAACTAATCATTTAAACTAAATACAATGCTTTAAAAATGTTTTTGTGTAAGACATGTACTTTATGTGTATTATAAAGCACATTGTAAATCATGTACAACTATGAAAATATATTTCCAAGTTATCAATATTGATTCCAATTATAAGTTAAAATTTTATAATCCAGCTGCTAACCATGTTTTTTAATTAATCAATAAAAATAAGTGAGAAACATTACTTCAGGCTATTCAGACAACTTACTCTCCTATTTTAGAAAGAATTTTCAAAACATATTCTGTTCTCTTAGGTAAGCTATTCTTGAGCATGTTTAACAACTACTATGTTCATATAAATGTCTACATTTTAATGACCTGTTTGACTCACCAGGATTAATATAGTTTAGTTTAATTGAACAGGCTTTCCTCTATGATGAGGGAAACATTTAAGATATCTTATGTCAAATAAAAGATAAACTGGAGGTTGAAAAATTTCAAGCAAGGGTAATGTGTTTTGTGAAGATGATTTGGAAATGAATATAACAATAATTTATAGTTGATATTGTGCAAAAAGTTATCACATAATTTAATAACTATCTAGATTAAGTTTCCTCATTGAAATTATTTCGTGGGGTCACCCAGTCGCTTGGCAGTTGTAGTGGCTAGATCCCACATGACTGACAGTATGGTTAGCGTCCTGGACCTGGTGACTTGAGAAACATGCTGGGCACGTGTGCATGCACATCCAAAACCTGGAAAGGAGGGAGACATGGAGGAGAAGGGATTATAGCATGATTACTTTCATGGAGTGTGCTTTCTCACTCTCTCCCTTTCTCACTCTCCATCTCTCTTTGGCATATGCACTGCTCTCTTGCAAAAAAAATAAATAAATAAATAAAAAGGAAGGAAGAAAACTTTTGTATTTTTCTATGGCAGATGCAAAGCTTTTGGTAGACGTATGATAAAAGGACAAGTAATGTCAATGGCACAATTTAAAGAGAACTTGGGGACAATGAGAATGCAATTAAAGATTAATTTTTTTTAAATGATCAAGTTCTCTTTTTTTTAAAGTAACACCGTAAAAATTGTTCATGAAAAAATATTATCTTAAATTTTTGTATGATTTTCCAAATGGCAATTGTGTTAAAGCCAAGAAAATGTGATTTTTAAAAAGTGTTATATTTGACAGTAACCTAACATCTAGTCTCTACTACAATTAAGGAAAAGTTCCTCCTCAGTTTACTTGAATTTGAATAGACTATCTCAAACCTTAGAACTACATCTCTAGTTTATTTATCGATCAGAGAATTTGCTGAATTAGTCTAACTTAAGAAACTTTAAATATTATCCAAACCCTGACTGGCTATGTGCAGTTAATAATTAGCATAGGTGCATCAGGAAACCATACTCATTTTTTACAGCCAATATTTCTCCTGATTAGTTGTCAATTACCATTATGCCATAAGAGGTTTACAAATCTTACCCGTTGTTCGTTGGCCAGGTGAACAAAATATCCTGTGATCAAACTGCCAATTTTAATTGCCTCCTTATTATCTAATATAGGTGTAAGAGCAACAAAGAATATTGTCATAAGAAAGAGAGTTTATGCTTGAGGGCACTGGTCACATTCAATCACTTGTCCAAAGTAGTTCTCTGCACAAGTAATCGTAATGTTCATCCTGCCGATACTGTCGGACTGAAACCAGAGGCAGTTAATATACTTGAGGTCAGCAATACGTGATGTGCACTTTCACAGCAGCAGTGATGGAGAACCAACAGCTAAACACAGCATGTGTGCTTTTAGGAAAATGTCTTCAGATACAACCTTTTAAAGTAAAAAAATAAAAATATAAAAATTTAATAAAGAAGATACAGGAAAAACTAACAAACCATAGCCTCTGTTTTCCAGAGTCAGTATAAGTAAGATATCCTAACCAATATTTAATTTGAAATTTCAGTTGCCAATGATCATTCTTTAAATTGTCTCGTGGCCAAAAGGTTGTAATTAGCAATAAATGCACATCCAGACTGACACTACTGCTTATTATCTTTTATTGTTGATATCTTCATTTTATTTCCAGAACATTGTACTCTTCTGTCACTCTTTCTGCTTGATCAGTTTGCTCTCTTCAGTGTCCCCATCTCTGTGACCTCTGACTATCAGGAAGTCCAGATTTCAGCTTTTTGTTCACGTCTCCCTTGGTTCCCATTCCCTGAAAAACTGAATATGCTGGTCTAACTGAATGTATCCCAAAGTAAACTTCTGATATTTACTCCGATTTTGTCCTTTTTACAGATTTTTCCACCTTAATAAATGATCAATATAAATGTATCCTTCACTTTTTTCTTTTCCCATATCTTTCATCCAGTCTATCATCAAATGCTACTATATCTCACTTCAAATTATATCTGAACGTGACGAGTTCTCACAATCTTTACTATTACCATACTAGACCAAGTGACAATCACTTCTCACCTGAACATTACAAAAGCCTTCAATAAAAATCCCCTTACAAAGTTCCAAAAAGATGGTCAAAATAATAGTTCTGAAACCATTAAAACGTTGCATCACATTATTACTAGTTTTTAACTTGACAACAACTTTCTTTTTTTTTTTTACAGGATTATTTTATTTCACTTTATTTATTTATTTATTTATGTGTTTGTTTATTTTATTTGACCAGAGAGAAATAGAAAAAGAGAGAGAGAGAGAGGGAAAGTAAGAAAGCAACCACAAGGTCTGAAAATTGAACCATAGTCGGCCATGTGAGAGTCCAGTGCCCTTAACCACCATGTCACCTGCTGGCCCCCATTAACCTGACAATGGCTATCACTAATACTCAAATGAAAAGCATTGCCCCTGGTTTCTGTTTAAATTGGCTGACTAGCCTATTGCAAATGGATCATCCAGATCAACAGTGGGAAAACCAGAAAGATAATTAAGAAAGCTTAAATACAATGTAGAATTCTCAATGAGGTTGCTGAGAGACAGATCTTAGAAGTGAAGTCATTACAGAGAAGCGAATCATTTTTCCCCTACAGTCCTGAGGTGATTTAAAACCTTCTATTTTCTTTTTTTTCCTAGAAAAGTGGCATAAAACTTTTCCCCAATTAATGAGGAATGATGGGGGTTGGAATAAATCATGTATAGGTAGGAGGACAGTACAGGGAAATTTAAATTTCAGGGTCCTGGTGATGCAGGAAAACTATGATGCAGGAAGTTAGGGTATGTGGACCCAACACCCAATGCAGGAACAGCAGTGAGCTTGATTTTTTTGGCTCACAGTCACAAAGGAAAGGAGCTCAGAGCTCTATGGCAGGGAGTGGGTCCCAGAAAATGGGTTGCCAATGAAAATCTGAGGCGAGGAGTTTTTAATCTGTGTCAGAGGAGCTTTGTTTCAGCTTTTTGTTTTATTTAGGTTTGTTCAGTCTCTGAGAAGCTAACTTTAGGTGAGAAGAAACAGCTTGCAGAAAGACTGGCTATCATATTGAGCAGAGATGTCTGCTCATTGACAGGCTTAGTGCTGCTCAAAAGGTGCTTGCAGGGAGCACTGCAGGATGAGGGAGCTGAGCTGTGTTGTGTGAAATCCTTGGTTCTTTAGGTCCAGGTCTCAAATGTTAGAGACCTGCCCTGAAACTGAGAATGAAAAATAACACACACTGGTAAAGTTGGAAAAGAGAAGTTTTAATAAAAATAAAAAGATTTCTGTTAGGAAGGAAATACAGCCACATGCCTAAAAAGCATGTGGGTGGGCAGGTGCCAGAGAAGGACAACTGCACTGGGCAGCATGCGGTGAGGTGTTACTTTTATCCTTAGGGTTGGGAATGAATATTTAGCGGGGGAAGGTCAGCCATAGTACCTGGCCTCCTTGTTTGGTTTTCTCTACTTTATCCTGTACTTGTGCATCTCTCTCAGGGGAGGAATTTAGCTAATCCCTCATGCCCAGGGAGGCCTCTGAAGGCATGGGCATCCATATCTGGATCCACTGCCCAATTTGTTTATTGCCCCAGTGAGAGTCAGTATGTTGACTTAGTGTCCCATCCTGGTGGTGAATTTCTGTGTGCATAACTGGGATAGCAGAAGGAAAGATAACACCCTTCCTGGTGCCAAGAGCCAGGTGAGAAACCTGAGAGGAAGAAATTTTCAAGGAGAATCTGATTGCATTTCCTAATAGGCTGTGATTGATTAGGCAACCTGTAAAATAGCTCTGTTTGTAAGCAGCTCTATGTGAGCAAGCAGCAAGAACCAATATGTGATCTCTAGTGAGGGCAATGAACAACCCTTCTCAGAAGCCTGACCGGAGTGAATCCATTTTATAAATTGACTCTATTTATATATATATATATATATGTGTGTGTGTGTGTGTGTGTGTGTGTGTGTGTGTGTCTATTTCCTATCATAGTGAGTCTTTCTCAGGGGTCCCTGCCCAATTTACCTACTCATTGGGTCTAATTCCTGTCTTACTGGTAAACACTCCAGACTTATAGTTGAATTTGTAAAAGACTTCACCTTTGATATGGATAAATAAGTCAATGCCTGAATATTTTAGGTCAAGTTAAAGTCAAACTTAGAGAAGCAAAAGTACATCTTTTCTGGTGGAATAAAATATCCATTTAAAGTTTCAACTTATATCTACACTTTGCATGCACATCTTTGTCATTCAATCACAACACACAGGTATGCCAAAAGATAAGATCAAATTACTAGAAACTTGGGACCAGCAGATGGCATAATGGTTATGTCACTAGATTCCCATGTAGTCAACCACTTTTTCAAATCTTGAACGCAGCAGCTTAAAACACCTGCTGGGTGTATGTGCCTACATGTCCAAAATCCCAAGAGGAGAATGGAGGAGAAGGGATTGCAGTATGGCCATCCTCCCGGAGGGTGATTTCTCACTTTCTATCTCTCTGTCGCTCTCTGGGGAGTATAAGCACTCTATAGCAAAAAATCTCTCTAAAAACATTTGCATTACTTGAGACTCAAAGGGGAAAATAATAGACAATGGAAACAGATCCACAGAAATATAGATATTATAATTGTCAGATATGGATTAAAACAATTACTATGTTTGATAAATTATATGACAATATTCTAATGGAGACCTAAAAGCACTTTAAAATAAACCAATGATATTTGCAGAACTGAAAACAAAAACTAATTGATAGATTTAGAGCAGTTGAATATCCCTGAGAAAAGATCAGCGATTCAACTGGAAAATTAGTTGGAAGAAAATATTCACGTTGCAACACAGACATAAAAATAATGGAAAAACATACAACAAAAGATAGATATTGAAGATAGGAAGGAAATCCAAAAAATGATTTATAATTGGATTCTCCCAGGGAGAGGAGAGAGTTAATAGTCAGAAGAGAGAACCAAAGAGATCACAGCTGAGAATTTTTCAAACCTGATGAATGGTATTAAGTCCCAGATATAAGAGATAAATTACTAAGAAGAAAAATACAAATAAAGCCATATTTGATTGTTGCATAATCAAACTGCTAAGATACAAAAAGACAACCTTAAAATAAGGTGCACTTTTATTTTGAAAGGGAAAGGTTAACATTTAAGAGCACTTTAGCAACAAAGGATACCAGAAGACAGTGTTGAAAGGAAAGACTTGTCCTGATTCTATTACCAGCAAAGATATCTTAAAAACTAAAAATGCATTTTCAGACAAACAAATACAGAAAAAAGTCATCAGTAGCAAAATTTCACTACAAGTAGTTGGACAGAGGAAAATGACCCAACAGGAGAAAGCATATAGATGTGAAGGGAAATATGTGGTTGAATCTAAAGAAATACTGACTGTATAAAATAAGGATCATATTGCATGTGAGGGTTGAGAATACATGTATAAATACAGGATACAGAAACAACTCACAAAAGGCAGAAGAGGAATAACTATTTTTCCTGAAAAAGTACAAAGATAAAAACATATTCTGTTTATACCTCTGTATCCCATTGTTGTGCGTTCATTTGAATGATTTTTAATTTTCACATCAAAAAAAAGAAAAACTCAGAAGAATTGGTAGCTATTCTAAAATAACATACTCACAGAGCTGTGTGAATATTTTTATTACATTGTTCTTGTCTTTCTGAGCTGCAAAGTGCTTTTAATTAGAAAAGCATTTTGTTAGCACTCATCTAACAGACAGTTTAATAATATATTTCATAGTAATTTATGTTTTTCAAGCAGCTTTCAAAATGTATCAATTTTTTCCTTCAAAGCTGCTTTTTTACAGTGTCTGTTTATGAATGTGCACATTTTATAGTTTTGGATATTTATATTAATTTTTGAAAAGTCAGTAGTACATAAAAGTCCCAAATATGTCTAATCAAATATTCTTTCCACTATTTTAGAATGTTTATTTCTACATCATTATACAGTGAGTTGATACTCTAAGGTTCTAGTCTTTATAAACTAGAATTAAATATTATTTTATTAATAAAATTGAACATTATTATAATTATTAATATATAACCAAAGAGTGAAAGACTTGGTTTATTGATTTGATTTCCAATGTGAAATGTATTCTTTTAATTAACATTCATTGGCTTTCAAGCCATATAGATTGCATGACTTACACTATAAATATATCTTTTTGTACCTCTCCTTATGTTCCATATCATTGGTGTGTTTGCAAATTAATTAAGATTCTAAATTAATCTACTGTAGGGGAATAGACTGCTACTATATTAGAATAATCACTGGCAATGATCTTATTTATTTTAAGTTCTTATATTTCCAAAAATTGGTTAAACTTGAAAGGTTGGGTACTTTGTCTATTTTAAATAAAAGCAAACCAGTTGGTATTAACTTCTGATTCACACTCTAAAATAAGTAATAGTAGTTTTAAAGCACACCTATTTTCTCCTGTTGAATTATACATAAAAATGAGATAAATCATTTCTAAAACTGTAGATTATTAAATATATAAAAATGTAGATAACTATAGTTTATTGTTCTTCCCCAGTCACGAAATTCTCAAAAGATCACCAAGGAGCTGATTCCCATACAGTCACACAAGGATTGCTTTTATTCTGGCTTGAGTCAGGACTCTCAATCGTCACCGGCACAGACACAGCGGATCCGAGTCCAGAGCCTCTGCCCCCCCCTCCCCAGGTTGGGCTGTTTTTTTTTTTATGGCTGTTAGCAGCTGGGGGTCAGGGAGGTTGAAAGGTGCTGAGGAATGCACTCAGGTGGCTATACATTGGCTGTAGATTATAAGAAGCATAGTTGTCAGATCCTTAAGTTGGGCAAGAAAGTTACTTCATGTCTCTGGTATTTTCTTTGTTTTTTTCATTGGTCAGCCCTGGTTGGGTGATGGTCTTATGACCTTCTCCTACGTGATTGGCTTACCTCCTTGAAATGGCGCTGATTCTCAGTAAGGTGGGTTTAACAAAATGGAGTCACCCTGTAAAAATGGAGTCACTCTGGTCCTTCATTATGAGCAAAAGGAAAGACTTACACAATTATGTCATACAGTAAAACCCCTCTTTCGAAACTAGAGCTCAAGGAAAATACTTCTCATAGGACTTATTTACTTTCTAAACTATGACTTTCTATTTCACATTTTTAGCATCTTGTGTGTACATAAACAGTTCCTCCTGTAGTTGAGTAATTAGCATAACAGTAAGTTAGAACCAATAGTTAAGATATCCACTTATGCAAGTGCCTGTCTTTCATCCAGGTCATTAGTGAATATTCTCTGACTTGAGAGACTTCTAAACCATTCATGAAAAATGGGGATCATGAAAAAACTATGCATACATCCCCCCCCATTTTTTTTGTGCTGAAGTACATGTTTGGAGTCACGAGAGGAAGAGGAGGAAAGAACTATGTCAAGGAAGTTGTGTGTGTGTGTGTGTGTGTGTGTGTGTGTGTGTGTGTGTGAGGAAGGCAGCTTATACAGGAACTTTGGCTTTAATTCTGAGTATAAAGAAGAGCCACAGCAGAGTTTTGGGTAGAAGGAGTAACACTATCAGAATTACAGTTTAGAAGTTCCATTCAGCTGTTATGTTGAGAATAGCTTGTATAGAGACAATATTATAGGAAGAAAGACCCGTGGAAGACTATTTCAGTAGTTCAAGTAAGAGATGGTTCTAACTGTGTGACACTAACTGTGATGAGCAGTAATTAGATTTGAGTTATACTTTGATGAAAAAGCTGACAGGTATTTCTCATGGATTAGAAGAAGTAAAGAAAGATTCCATGCTTCTTGACAGAACTATAGAAATATAAAACAGGTTAAGATTAAGATAATTGGTTCTATACATGTAGAGCTTAATAGATTTATTATTAAGTGCAGATATAATTTAGGAATTATAAATAGTGTCTAATATTCCATAAAAATGCCTGAACCAGAGATATAAATGTAGAGTTGGTTGGAATATAAATCTTACAGCCTCGAGACAATAGATCACCAAGTTGTGCATGCCTATGAACATGAAACCAACAACAAACAACAAGAAAACAAGGCCAAGATCTGCAATATTCCAAACTTAAGAGCAAATGGGAAAGGAATATTTCAATTTTTAGCTAGATACATGGCATCCAGAATAAAATCTGCCTTTAGCTTGATGTATGTGATCAAATACAGGCAAAAGAAATTTAATTAGAAGGATTTTTCAGCACCTTCAATGAAATCCCTGCAACAGATATTAAGCTCCTTTTACTTTTTCTTCTCCATCTTGATATCAAGGAAACGAACATGATGACTGTATCTCAGCATAGCACCCAACACCTGGGATCAGCAGATGGCGTATGGTTACATTGCTGGGCTCTCACATAGTGGACTGCAGTTCAAGTTCCAGACCCGGTGACTTAAAGCTCACGCTGGGTGCATGTTCATGCATGCCCAAAATCCTTCAAGCAGACTGGAGGAGAAGGGATTGTGGTGTGATCATCCTCCCGGGAGGTTCGTTTGTTCTTTCTTTCTTTCTTTCTTTCTTTCTTTCTTTCTTTCTTTCTTTCTTTCTTTCTCTTTCTTTCTTTCTTTTTTTCTTTCTCTCTGGTCAGCACATATGCCTGATAGCAAAAATCTCACACACACAGAAAAATGATAGCACCAAGACCAATGGGTAGACCCGGTAATAGTAGATAGAATGAGAGAATATGTTAGACTCCTAGAAACTTCTTGAAACAATACTATCAAAGCAGTTCTTAAATGCTTTATTTCAGATTTATACATGAGATAAAAATATTTTTATTTTGTTTCATCTATGTAAATTTGGATTGTCATTATTTTAAGGTAAAATTAATCCTATGTAATAGATTCTCATTAAAAACAAAACAGATGGAAATGTATTAGTTATTTTTTATTTTTATTGTAATAATGAATAAAATACTCTACTTCCAGTCATATCAATTCTGATTAAGTAATACTATCTGATTTTTTAATTTCCAGAGGGCATGTGAACTCACCAGAGACAGAGATAGAGAGTGCAAATGAGCAAGAGAGAACACTTTCCATCAGGCCCTGGTCACATCACAATCCCTTCTTCTCCATTTCTTTATCCTGTAGGTATTTCTGGCATGTGCACACATGTGCCAAGTGTGATTTATTTCAAGCCAGGATTTGAAGCCCCGTTGGCCTTGTGGAATGGAATCCAGTTCCCTCGACTACTAGGCTACTTGGCTGGCTCTATTTTGGAATACGTTCATGATATTTTTAAATTTTATTTCTACTTCGTTATTCAAGGTAGAAAATAAATAATTGCTTTATTTATTTAATAGAAAGTGATATAATAAATTATGTACAATAATGCTGAAGCAATCATGGAGCAATGATGGAGGAGGTAAGATTCCAAGAGTTGACAACATGAATTTTAGAAAGACATAAGCAGAATCTGTGTGTGAGTATGTATTTTTAAATGGTGAGGTTTCTTAGCACTACTTTTCTAAAGTATTTAGTAGGAAAATCCTTAGTTAGTACCCTGTTTCTAACTTTGTCAATAAGGCAGCCTTAGGATATCTCTTGGACTAGTAAACAGTAAAAATTTTAGAGCTCCGTGTAAAAGTTTTAGTGGATAAAGTTTCAAAATGTACTGAGAAAGTTATTTTGTCAATAAATGCTTTGGCCATAAGAGCATGAATAAGGAATATATTCAGAATCTTAATTAACCTAGCTCACCATTGAAACTATGATACTTAGAGAACCTTTTTTTAAGAAAATAAACAAACTGTTAAATGTCTTTAAGTGTTTTGTTAAATCCTAGGCAAATAAAATCATGGTTCTGTTTTTTAAAAACATCCATGAATTAATGTCTCTTTTTCTTCAAACATTGTGCTTGTTGTTGTAAACGCGAGCCTACATACACAATTACCTTTGATTCAGGAAGGCAGCTACAAATATATGACACCACTGTTGCATCTGCAGAAGGAAAAAAAAAAAGATGCTATGATTTTTATTTAGACTCCTTTCAAAGAAGAGACAAGACCCAATAGAAAGAAAAGTCACTAGACAATTAATAAACATTACTTTTCATCTCACTGCTTTACTTTTATTGCCTCATCCTTTATAGTTTTATGGGTTTGTTCTTGCCACCCTAATCTTTCCCTCTTGTAATTTTGTGTTGATTTAAAACCAGCTTTCCTGTGGCTTTTTTAGGCTAAAGAGCTTTCCATTAATGGTGTGCTTGCTTAGCATTTTTTCCGTATCCTTCACAGCTCTATCTAAGAGTTAAAAAAGTAGGTGATAAAATTGAAATATGTTAAAATAAAAATGAAGAAAAGGATTTGTCTTAGTATATTAAGAAGATTAATCAATGGAAGAGAGTTCTAGAGCATCTAGGTCTTATCTTTTGCTTGTCGAAGCTGCTCCCACACCTCTATAAAGACCCAAGATGACAGCCCTCCTCCTCCAAGGTCAGGTCATTCTGTCACTGCAAGTGAAAAGCATGAAAGAGATTTATTAGGCAGCAACATGCATCTATGCATTTTATCTATCTCCAATATAAATACCTAGGAGATGCTTGAAGCAGTGTTTAGAAGGGGTCCTAATGAATTATAAATGATGATAAATCTGACTTGATTTTAAAGTAATGGGCTTTTTACATTTTACTAGGGAGATTGCTTCTTGTTACCTAGTTCTTTAACATTTGAATGTAAGATACGTTATGCAAGACTGGTATTTAGGGGTGTCAATTAAAGCAACAAAAATATTATAAAATATAATAAAGAATGAAATATAAAATATCTAGAGTAATATTTTCTTTGAAAAACACTCGATATATATATAGACATAGATAGATATACATATACACATATGCACATATACAAACCAATGTTAAAATATCAACATAGATTTACATTTTCATATAAAAATGATTAATTAATAATTTACTTATAATAAGCTAGAGATTATTATTACTTTCTTATGCAAGAAACATCTAGGTATCAAAAAAATCTTGAACAATTTTTTTTATTTGTTTAATAACAGAGGCTGCATGTGCTTGCCAGAGAGAGAGAGAGAGAAAGCTTACATATGAAAGTACTCACCTCTGTGGAGCGTTGTCACATCACAGTTATTTTTCCTCCATTTCTCCATCCTGTCAGGATTTGGGGCTTACACGCATATATGCCTGGTGTGTTTCTCAAGCTGCTGGAGTTAGGATTTGAACTGTGGTCAGCCATGTGGGACTTGGCTCCCAATGCATAGCACTTAAGCTATGGGGCTGAGAAACCAGCCCTTGAAATATTTTATATCAGAAAGTGGTTAAGTATGTATATAATCTGCTTACTATTTTGAACTTGGATTTCTGTGTGTGACCAAAATTAATAAATACTTGATTTTATGGAGTATATATCCTTGCTTAAGTTTTCCTACTAATTGAAAATGAAGTGGAATCTTGTAGTAATCTTTGTGGGCATATTATATAAACTAGACATGAAAATTCAATAAAAATAAGTGATTAATTTTGTGATATGTTTAGAAGTTAAATTAATTATACTCTTATAAAAAAGAAAAGCTTGTGAAATTCCACAATTCTGGCATTTATATTCTGAGCTCAGTTTCCTCATTTACAGAATAGACATAATAATAGTGTCTACCTGTCAGAGTCAAAGAGAAAATTATGTGGGATGACTTCAACCAGATATTAATTATTTAATACTTACTATTAGAGAGTAATTAGTTTCTTCACCTTTCTTTTATTAATTGAAAACAATTTTTATTAAGTGTTGCCAATGTGCCAGACACTATATTAAACATGAATAAAAATTCTGAACTAAATCAACCTTGTACATTTGTAGTGGTGACATTCTGGTGAAGAAGATGGGGAAGACAGATTAAAAAGAGATGATAAATATCTTTATATTTACCTCTTTGTACCTTGACCAAAAGTAATACATTAAATGTTATGCTGGTAAAAAAGCGAAAATTATTAAAGAATATAGTTTCAATCAAGGCATATTGACACTGGTTTTTGATTATGGATTTTAATATTTCAGTAAAATTTTTACTTAATACGTCTTTGTTTTCTTTAAATACCATCTGAACATTCTTACAATATCATTCTGAGCTCTATATATTTTATCTGTATAAAACATTACTTTGAATCTAGTAAAAATGGATAAAACGTTTTGATTGACATCAAAGTTTTTTTTGATCATCTACTATTTCTTTAAAAATAGTTCTAACTCCATAGGTCTTTTCTTTTCCCCATAGGTCTTTATATGTTATGCCAACTTGTACCCAGTCTAATGACAGAAAAGGCAACAATTTCTACATTTGTGGTATACATTTTGTTACAATTTTTTAATGTAAGGCCATTTATTAAAATAGACAAGCCACAAGATTAAAATGAAGGCAATAGAAGAATCAACAAAAAAAAATTAGCTCAATCTTAGAAATAATTTTAAGAAGAGTATTGTAGGGACCAACAGGCATCGTAATGGCTATGTCGCTGCACTCTCATGTAGTCGACCGTGGTTTGAGTCCTGGACTCAGTGGCTTAAATTCATGCCGGGTGCGTATGCGTGTGTACCCAAGATCCCGAGGGGAGAAAGGAAGAGAAGTGAGTGCGAGCAGGGGAGAAAGGAGGAGAAGGGATTGCAGCACGACCATTTCCCCAGGGGGTGGCTTCTTGCTTTCTGTCTCTCTGTCTCTGTTTTTCTGGCAAGTGCATGAGCCCTATAGCAAACCCTCCCCCCCCCAAAAAAAAGTGTTGTAAAAGATATATTGCAGATCTATACTCCATTACCCAAGATCGTGTCAATCCCAAATTGTAAATAAATCTTTTTTTTTTTTTTTTTTGAGAGGTTTTTGCTATAGGGAGCATGCGCTTGCCAGACAGACAGAGAGAGACAGCAAGATAGAAAGCGAGAAATCACCCCCCAGTGGGGATGGCCACGCCGCAATCCCTTCTCCTCCATTCTCCTCTCGGGATCTTGGGCACGCACGCACACGTGCCCAGCGTGAGTTTAAGCCACTGGATCTGAGACTCGAACCACGGTCCACCACCATAGCCATTACGCTAAGTGCTGGTGCCTAAGTAAAGCTTTTTTTTTTTTCTTTTCCTAAATAAAGCTTTTTAAGGATGAGATTAAAAAATAATTTTCAGTGTAGACAAAAATTCTGTGACATAAAACCTTTTAAAATGGGCCACTTAAAAAGACACAGCAATTTTTATTCTGTAAGTTTCATCCAGCTTTACTTAGGGATGAATACACATGAAATGTGCTTTTAACGCATAAAAACCACAGTGGATAGCAGCAAAGGACTGGAGTGGGTATGATAAGGAGAATCTGATGATTCATATTGTGATTATTCAGCACATTGATGAAAGATAATTCACATGTAAAACTTCAGGACTTCCCTTTTTATAGAACCAAAATAAACCCAGGACATCTTTCATATATTTCCCCACCCTCTAAACAAATCGATGACTCTTGAACACATAAAACTGAAAAAAAGTTAAGGTGGCAAAAGATTTTGATGGCAATGAGTTTGTAAATTGTATTTCAAATCTTTTTTTCTTATTCCCGAAGTGCAAGATGCAGGATTCTCAATCTTTCAATAGTGCTTCTCCTGTAAACAATCCTTCATTTTGTTTGACAAAGGCAGTTTCTGTATTAAGTCCATTCTGGAGTACTGACGTGTAACAAAATGATACAAGTACTGCAAAGATTACATCTAAATGACCCTTGACGCAGGGGTGGGCAATCTAACAGGGTAAGTTGCAGATCCAGGCAACCGAGACCTTGAATAACAAAAAGCTCCATTTTCAGAATCCCTGATCAAATGTTCAGTTAGGTCAACTGTGGACGTGTATTCCTCCACATCTGGTTGTTCATAAAAGTTAAAACTTCCATTGGAGTGCTTAATTCTAGTGTGAAGTGTTTACTGAGAGCAAAAACTCAAGCTTGCAAGGTAACTGTCATGGGAACTGTCCCGAACAAGAATACATCGGTCCGGAAAGTTGGCCAGCTTTTCTTCTGCCTCCCAACATGTGATGGGGTCCCCAGTACCATCCTTGTTTGGCCAGTTTCTTCAGCTCCTTTGTAAGGCTTGTCACAACTGTGGGGAACACTGCTTTGCACCGAGTCATAAACTCTTGCAACCCCAGGAGCAGAGTTGGGATCAAAATTCAAATGAGAGCGCTTGCTCTCCGCTGTGTGGGCATCTGTGCCAGGGAATCTACTGAAATTCCTCTGGATCTGATTACTTTGCATTGGAGGCAGCAATGGTGAGAGTGGAGGGACCTCCTGTTGACTCCCTCTGGGGCTTTGCAACTTGACTCTGGTAGTCCCAATCAACAAGCCGTTCACCGCCTGGTACATGAAGAGCTCCCTGGCCACGACGAAGTTCTGGTCTACCTGAGTCTCAACTTTGGGGAAAGAGCTCCTTCCCATCTAGAGAGGAACTGCAGACACCACCATGGAAGAACTGTCCAGGCAACAGCTGTGCAGTCCTTCCAAAGGGTACGTACGTCCCTTCGTTTAAAGGTACAGTGGACTGAATGTAGTCCTGAGTCACGAATCCAAGGACAACAGGCACATGTTTATCAGGTGAAGGCGCAGGTCCTGGCTGGGAGATTCTGACCCCTTGAGTGAGCTGGTCTGCTCTGGGCCCACACCATTTCCGACTGCAGGTAGTGGTAATCCTTCTAGACGCTGTTCAGGGCCCAACTGGGGCTGGAGGAGTGCACTAATAAAAGCACAACATATGAAGAGAAAAATACATAAAATATGAAAGTCATAAACAAAACATTTACTTTTTATTTTATTAAATGTATCTATCAGGTTACTCATCAGTAGTACTTAGAAATCTTATTTTTTAAGATGGTATCTATATCCAAGGCCATGAAGGCCGTGGCAGTATAGTAGTAGTAGTATTACATTTCCAAAGTTCCCTAGTAAGAATAGGGATCCACCTTAGAGATTGCAAAGATCAAGAGGAAAATGGTGTCTCTTCTGCCTATTTCTGTGTTGAAAGAGAGTTCTAGACTATCTAGACCACCTAGAATTCTTTCTTTTCTACTTTTACATTTGCTGATTTCTCCTACAGAAATGATGATAACCATAGTAAAGGTGGTTCAGGGGTAATGTGAATGTCACACTTGTCTCATTCTTTATTGAGTATTTTTTAATTAAAGTTTTAAATTTAATGTGGATCTTGTATAGAATATTATATGTATTTTATTTCTAATTCTGTTCTCAAATGGCAAGTCTCTAGAAGGTATTTAAAAGTGGACAAAATATCTTTAGAGACATGTTTTAAAATGTATAATATTAGTTTATTTGGGGACCTTATAGTCAAAGACTGAGTTCTCCTCAGGAGAATAAATGATAGAAGAGAAAAGCTGAATATAAAGGGAGAGATACAGGGCTATATACAGACAGTATCAGCCAGTGATGAGAAGAGTGAAGACGTTTCGGAAGCACCAAAGTAGTAATGACATCAGTTTACAAGATATCCTTAATTTATTTATTACTGCATAGCTCAAAAATTTCAAACTCATCAACTATGAGAGCAAATGTCCCATCATACAGAGTCAACTAAGATTGCATGAAAATGTGAGTGTCAAATAGAGAAGGGAAACAGAATACAAATTACCTACTCTAGTTAATTAAATATGACACATTGGAAGAAATAAATAAACCACTCTAATGTTTATATTTGTGTAATTATAATATTTAAAAATAAAAATTCTCATTAGTGTTTAACTTTATTTTTAAAACACAAAATATCACACAGATCATTTGAATTTCTAGATTTACTTGCATGCTAATTACATTTATCAGACACTTCAGAAAGTATTGGAGCAATCCACTGATGGTCAAAATATAAGAATCACATGTTATTTTGTAGGATGGAAAATCCAGAATGTAACTTCAGTTCACTGTGGCATGGATTGTATAGGTACGGGCACAGTATTTATCAAGCTGTGATTAGAAGACACACTAATATTGTATTAAAGAGATTATCTTGGGGCCAGCAGGTTGTGCAGTGGTTAAGGCACTGGACTCCCATATGACAGACTGGTTCAAGTCCCGGTCATGGGGATTTGAAATCATACCAAGCATGTGTACGTCTGTGTCCAGAACCCTGAGAGGATAATGGAGGAGAAGGGATTGTGGTGTGGCCACCACCCAGCCCCTGGGGGTGGGGTCGGTCATCTTTCATGCACCCTATGGCAAAAACCTTAAAAAAGAAAAAAGAGAGATAAACAACATTAACCCCATGATATCTTTTATAGTCACACATCACAGAACTGAGCAAAGTAGCCTCTGCCATAAACCAAGAACCCTAGTCATGTGAATCATAGAAATAATCATTATAAGGCTTTCTTTTTCCATACATCAATTCTTTCTTCTCTTGCTCTCTCTGGTGTTATTGCTTGACAAACCTTAACCTTACTTAAATGAACTCTTCTTCTAGTTCTACAATGAGGACAGAAATACTTCACAATAATACTGACTAGTCTAATCACAAATAAATGGAGAATAACCTTCAGTAGACCTTTAATGCTGCCTTTAATCATTTTACCCCTGCCGAGCACTTTACTGATTTCCTCATCCATTTTTCTGGGTAATTAGTACATATGTCTACCCTGCAACAAACTTCATAACCTGAGTAAATTCCTGAACTAAAATATTGGATTATTTTGTGCCTCATTCCTTTAACTTCCTGTTTTGTCTCTACATTCATGGGATTTTGAACACTTCTATCAAACAGCTAACAGATCCATTTACAGCAGAGAATGGTAAGGGAGGAGTCAAATGTGTTTCCATGAATTGAATGGTGACATGAATACATTACTTCTGATTAGTACACTCAGAAGAACTCTTGGCTGAGAGGAGAAGGTTTAGCTGCAATCATGTCATGAAATGTTTGACCACAAATCAAATAGTAGTATAAACATTTTATCAAATGCAAATGTGGATATGATTACAGCCAGTAACACAGTGTCATACTCAGCTCAGGGAATTCTAGAAAGAGATGAAGTAAAGACTAGCTAGAATTTAAATGTATACTAGTTATAAAATCAATAGGCTCTGAATTGACAAAAGAAACCCTCAGTTTGCAGAGGAAAATAATCATTGTCTTGCTTGATATCCTCTAGGATTGGCCAATATTAAATTAAAGTCAATGGCATGAAGAATCAAAATATGAATTACAGTGAAAGAAAAACACTTGATAATCCTGCACACTCAAATATATAAATAGTGTGTGTCACTGGAGCCAGCAGGTGGCATGGTGGTTAAGGTGCTGGACTCCCATACAGTTAACTGTGATTTGACTCCTGGACCTGGTGGCTTAGTTTCTCATTTTCTCTCTCTCTTTCTGGTCAAAATAAAAAAAAAATAATAATAATAAATAAAATTAAATAAGTAATTAAAATAATGTGTATTATATTCTTATGTATGTTATAGCCAGGGAGACCTTTTAGGGTGATGATGTCCATTAACTCTTCTCTATAGATACTATTTTATCTCAGTTCATAAAACAAAATATTTTTTCCAAGAAGAATCTATGATGTAATAGCCATTCATTATGCATTTCAAAATAGCTGGAAGAGAGGATTTTCAGTGTCCCCAAGACAAAGAAACAAACATCTGAAGTGATGGATATGCTAAATATCCTGATTTAATCATTATGCATTGTATATATGCATTGAAAAAAGACATTACAATCCTTAAATGTTGCAGAATGGTTGGACCTTAAGAGGATTAATGTGTATGCACCAGAATAAGAAACACAGAACACCGTGCTCACTCTGTCCTGAGAACAAGAGCTCATAACCACAACAGCTAAACATGTCTTGCAGTCCTACTGCTATCTTAGCAGTTGCAAAAACTTAAGCAAATGCTTACCAACCCCCCTGGTACATTCTTTCTCAATAAATATATGGAGAATCAGTCAGTCTGGGTCACGCTCCTCTGAAACTGCAATCCCTCTGACCTCCCTGTTAAAGATCATTACTTGTCTTGTAGGTTTTATCTAGCTCATGTTTCCATAGGTCCTAGTCCTACATTTTGACGGTGTTGGAGGTGACACATAAATATGTGCAAATATTATTAGTTATTTAAAAATATTAACATTTAAATTTTAAAAATGTATGATGTCCTAAAAAGACACACCATATTTTGCATATGCTCTCTCATGTCTAGACTAGAAATTATCATAAAATAGTGAATTATTGCAATGAAAATATCTGCAGCTTAATAATAACTATATGCATCATAATCATTCAATAAGGAAATGACAACGATTTGGCCACATCTTTATTTTGAATTGTGTAGGATTTATGGATAAGTAAATACGGCAAAGTGTTAATTTATTTAATTAATAGATTTGACAGCTACTCATGAAATCCACAATCCTATTGATATTAAAGTGAATAATTCCATTTAATAGTACAAATACCAAAGTTATAATAGAGACACACATACTAAATGAAATTCAAGCACTCTACACACTCCCACTAGTAGGAATATTTAGAACTCTGGATGTCTTTAGACAACTGAAAATCATTCAGAAACACTGCGAAATGTGCCATCATTTTAATATTTTGGCAAATGACATTCAAAAATAATAAAGATAGAAATTAAAGTCATAATATAAGTTGGCATCTTTCATTTGGACATTGCCTAACTCTTTTATATTCCTTTCTATATGCTTTCTCTAATTATTTCGGTCAAAATAACTTGAAATCAGTATATGATGTTGGAGTGTGAATTTAGAATACAACATTCAGTAAGAGACAATTTTCGAGTCTTTTCCTGTGCAGACAACCTCAACCTCGTGAAAGCCCAGTGTGTAGCCTCCTTAGAAATATATGCAGACCCATGACTTGTGTGAAAACATGAGAACAACCCATTCCAAAGAACATTCACGTCTCCAACCTTGTACTTCCCTGATTTGGGCTCCTGGCAGGTGTGTGTGGAGCTTTTGGGAAGCTCCAGGTTCAAACTGGCCACATCATGTCCGCCTGCACTGAGCTGCAGAACAACGAGCATGTGACTGAAGGCCTATGAAGACTCGAGTTCAAATTTTCTGACCACCAGAAACATCTACATCTCAAAGTGGAGCTTTTCCAAGTTTAATGCTGATGAATTTGAAGACATGGTAGCTGAGAAGCTAATTGTCTTAGATGGCTGTGATGGAAACACATCCCCAGTCTGTGGTCTCTGGAGCAGTGGCGAGCACTGGAATTAGGAGGGTAACCACTGTGCTGACACTCTTACAAATTACCTACTCTAGTTAATTAAATATGACACATTGGAAGAAATAAATAAACCACTCTAATGTTTATATTTGTGTAATTATAATATTTAAAAATAAAAATTCTCATTAGTGTTTAACTTTATTTTTAAAACACAAAATATCACACAGATCATTTGAATTTCTAGATTTACTTGCATGCTAATTACATTTATCAGACACTTCAGAAAGTATTGGAGCAATCCACTGATGGTCAAAATATAAGAATCACATGTTATTTTGTAGGATGGAAAATCCAGAATGTAACTTCAGTTCACTGTGGCATGGATTGTATAGGTACGGGCACAGTATTTATCAAGCTGTGATTAGAAGACACACTAATATTGTATTAAAGAGATTATCTTGGGGCCAGCAGGTTGTGCAGTGGTTAAGGCACTGGACTCCCATATGACAGACTGGTTCAAGTCCCGGTCATGGGGATTTGAAATCATACCAAGCATGTGTACGTCTGTGTCCAGAACCCTGAGAGGATAATGGAGGAGAAGGGATTGTGGTGTGGCCACCACCCAGCCCCTGGGGGTGGGGTCGGTCATCTTTCATGCACCCTATGGCAAAAACCTTAAAAAAGAAAAAAGAGAGATAAACAACATTAACCCCATGATATCTTTTATAGTCACACATCACAGAACTGAGCAAAGTAGCCTCTGCCATAAACCAAGAACCCTAGTCATGTGAATCATAGAAATAATCATTATAAGGCTTTCTTTTTCCATACATCAATTCTTTCTTCTCTTGCTCTCTCTGGTGTTATTGCTTGACAAACCTTAACCTTACTTAAATGAACTCTTCTTCTAGTTCTACAATGAGGACAGAAATACTTCACAATAATACTGACTAGTCTAATCACAAATAAATGGAGAATAACCTTCAGTAGACCTTTAATGCTGCCTTTAATCATTTTACCCCTGCCGAGCACTTTACTGATTTCCTCATCCATTTTTCTGGGTAATTAGTACATATGTCTACCCTGCAACAAACTTCATAACCTGAGTAAATTCCTGAACTAAAATATTGGATTATTTTGTGCCTCATTCCTTTAACTTCCTGTTTTGTCTCTACATTCATGGGATTTTGAACACTTCTATCAAACAGCTAACAGATCCATTTACAGCAGAGAATGGTAAGGGAGGAGTCAAATGTGTTTCCATGAATTGAATGGTGACATGAATACATTACTTCTGATTAGTACACTCAGAAGAACTCTTGGCTGAGAGGAGAAGGTTTAGCTGCAATCATGTCATGAAATGTTTGACCACAAATCAAATAGTAGTATAAACATTTTATCAAATGCAAATGTGGATATGATTACAGCCAGTAACACAGTGTCATACTCAGCTCAGGGAATTCTAGAAAGAGATGAAGTAAAGACTAGCTAGAATTTAAATGTATACTAGTTATAAAATCAATAGGCTCTGAATTGACAAAAGAAACCCTCAGTTTGCAGAGGAAAATAATCATTGTCTTGCTTGATATCCTCTAGGATTGGCCAATATTAAATTAAAGTCAATGGCATGAAGAATCAAAATATGAATTACAGTGAAAGAAAAACACTTGATAATCCTGCACACTCAAATATATAAATAGTGTGTGTCACTGGAGCCAGCAGGTGGCATGGTGGTTAAGGTGCTGGACTCCCATACAGTTAACTGTGATTTGACTCCTGGACCTGGTGGCTTAGTTTCTCATTTTCTCTCTCTCTTTCTGGTCAAAATAAAAAAAAAATAATAATAATAAATAAAATTAAATAAGTAATTAAAATAATGTGTATTATATTCTTATGTATGTTATAGCCAGGGAGACCTTTTAGGGTGATGATGTCCATTAACTCTTCTCTATAGATACTATTTTATCTCAGTTCATAAAACAAAATATTTTTTCCAAGAAGAATCTATGATGTAATAGCCATTCATTATGCATTTCAAAATAGCTGGAAGAGAGGATTTTCAGTGTTCCCCAAGACAAAGAAACAAACATCTGAAGTGATGGATATGCTAAATATCCTGATTTAATCATTATGCATTGTATATATGCATTGAAAAAAGACATTACAATCCTTAAATGTTGCAGAATGGTTGGACCTTAAGAGGATTAATGTGTATGCACCAGAATAAGAAACACAGAACACCGTGCTCACTCTGTCCTGAGAACAAGAGCTCATAACCACAACAGCTAAACATGTCTTGCAGTCCTACTGCTATCTTAGCAGTTGCAAAAACTTAAGCAAATGCTTACCAACCCCCCTGGTACATTCTTTCTCAATAAATATATGGAGAATCAGTCAGTCTGGGTCACGCTCCTCTGAAACTGCAATCCCTCTGACCTCCCTGTTAAAGATCATTACTTGTCTTGTAGGTTTTATCTAGCTCATGTTTCCATAGGTCCTAGTCCTACATTTTGACGGTGTTGGAGGTGACACATAAATATGTGCAAATATTATTAGTTATTTAAAAATATTAACATTTAAATTTTAAAAATGTATGATGTCCTAAAAAGACACACCATATTTTGCATATGCTCTCTCATGTCTAGACTAGAAATTATCATAAAATAGTGAATTATTGCAATGAAAATATCTGCAGCTTAATAATAACTATATGCATCATAATCATTCAATAAGGAAATGACAACGATTTGGCCACATCTTTATTTTGAATTGTGTAGGATTTATGGATAAGTAAATACGGCAAAGTGTTAATTTATTTAATTAATAGATTTGACAGCTACTCATGAAATCCACAATCCTATTGATATTAAAGTGAATAATTCCATTTAATAGTACAAATACCAAAGTTATAATAGAGACACACATACTAAATGAAATTCAAGCACTCTACACACTCCCACTAGTAGGAATATTTAGAACTCTGGATGTCTTTAGACAACTGAAAATCATTCAGAAACACTGCGAAATGTGCCATCATTTTAATATTTTGGCAAATGACATTCAAAAATAATAAAGATAGAAATTAAAGTCATAATATAAGTTGGCATCTTTCATTTGGACATTGCCTAACTCTTTTATATTCCTTTCTATATGCTTTCTCTAATTATTTCGGTCAAAATAACTTGAAATCAGTATATGATGTTGGAGTGTGAATTTAGAATACAACATTCAGTAAGAGACAATTTTCGAGTCTTTTCCTGTGCAGACAACCTCAACCTCGTGAAAGCCCAGTGTGTAGCCTCCTTAGAAATATATGCAGACCCATGACTTGTGTGAAAACATGAGAACAACCCATTCCAAAGAACATTCACGTCTCCAACCTTGTACTTCCCTGATTTGGGCTCCTGGCAGGTGTGTGTGGAGCTTTTGGGAAGCTCCAGGTTCAAACTGGCCACATCATGTCCGCCTGCACTGAGCTGCAGAACAACGAGCATGTGACTGAAGGCCTATGAAGACTCGAGTTCAAATTTTCTGACCACCAGAAACATCTACATCTCAAAGTGGAGCTTTTCCAAGTTTAATGCTGATGAATTTGAAGACATGGTAGCTGAGAAGCTAATTGTCTTAGATGGCTGTGATGGAAACACATCCCCAGTCTGTGGTCTCTGGAGCAGTGGCGAGCACTGGAATTAGGAGGGTAACCACTGTGCTGA
>NW_006159750.1:1341931-1356842 GCF_000334495.1 Tupaia belangeri chinensis
TGCTGACCCTTTTTCATCACATCCACCAATGTGTCCTATTCCTGTCCACCTAAAACATAAACAAACAAAATAAATTTGTTTTTTCTTGTATTGCTTACCTAAAATAAGCTGATAGCTATCAATTGTCATGGCAATTTTAAAAGATATTTGCTACATTCTTTTATATTAGAATTTTCTGTAAACCATTTTATCCATGATATTTCAAAAGATTGTTTTTATAAAGGATAAAAGTGTAATCAAATCATGTGTTCTTCACAAATAGCCAAACACTATGTGAAATATTCAATATTAAGTATGGAATTTTATGTATTCATCATGGTACCACGTGTAGTATTGTCCAAACTTATGCATGGAATACAACACCTATGCCTAAAATTAAATGCACATATTAGGCTCTGTTTATAAAATACAATTTTAATTTTTTTTTTTTTTACTGCTGTGCCACACATGGGCTTATTTATACACATTTTAAAAGTGTTGCTTAGTCTTTTGAAAAGTAAATTAGCCTCTGTAGACATTATGATGATACAATAGCAACTCATGATAATAAATTAAAGATTCTGGGGAACCATAGCCGACCGCGGTTCGAGTCCCAGACCCGATGGCTTAAACTCACGCCGGGCGCGTGTGCATGCATGCCCGAGATCCCAAGAGGAGAATGGAGGAGAAGGGATTGCGGCGTGGCCATCCCCCCTGGGGGTGATTTCTTGCTTTCTGTCTCTCTGTCTCTCTCTGTCTGTCTGGCGAGTGCACATGCCCTATAGCAGAAACCTCTCCAAAAAAAAAAAAAAATATATATATATATTCTGAAATAGGTAGTTAGTATTTACATGTAAAAGAAATTACATTAACTGATCTAAATGCCAAAGGTATCATTTGTCTTAGCTTTTCTTTAAGTCTTAACTTAAAATCACTTTTCTTGTGAGTCAGAAAAAATAGGTGAACTAGCATTAATGTCCCAAAAGTACTCTTTTTGTACTAATTAAAATTTTTAATTGCTCCAGGACCAAATGGTTGTATAAAAATCACATCACTTGTAAACTGCAAATGTAAAGCAAGAAGTTATACATGAAAATGATGAATAATAACTTTTGTTCAATTTTTCACAGCACCTATGTAAGTTTTTAAATTAACTATCTGAATAATATCCCTCATCTTCTAGTTCTTTTGTGTTTGCATAAATTAGTAACATAATACTTTTAAAATATAGAAAGAATAATTTTTATAAGCACATGGCAGTTTCATGAGTACATAAACATCTGGTATAGAGGATTATTATCTCATATTACCAAGAGCATACTATCTGCTGCATATGCTTCTAAATTCTTTGCTCACTAATGCATCGAAGATTAAATTAATTTAATCCTCAGGACAACTGCATGAAGTATACACTGTTTTTCTTTAGTTTTACAATTTAGGTAACTGAGAAAGTTGTCAATAAATGTAAGCTAATTCTGAATTTGTTAGACTAATGGTTCTGCAAATAAATATGACTGAAAGAATGATGTGTATTCAACAATCATCTTTTCACACATGGATTTCCACAGAGACCAGATTTTTACGTAAGGATAAAGTAATATTTATAAGTAATATTGCCATTTTTAAGTTGCTGACTCTGACCTTTTTATTTCATTTCATATAACATAACCTATTTCCTTAAAAGCATACTTTTTTTATGACTTTCCAGTTTAAATCTCTGTGATTTTATTCCCCAAAGTCTATATGATATGTTACCATCATATGACTATTGTTATCTAATCATGAGAAGATCTATCATGGGACCAGCAGGTGGCATGGTGGTTAAGGCACTGGACTCCACATGGCTGTGGCTTGAATCTCACTCTGCATCAAAATCCTGGAAGAAGAATGGAGCAGAAATGATGGCCACTTGGCCATTTCTCAGGGGTGATATTTTTATTTTCTGCCTCTGTCTCTCCAGCAAACACCTGCACCCTAAAACAAAACCTGAAAAAAAAAAAAAGATCTATGCTTACATCATTGCATCTTTCTGGCAACAGTACCTTTCTATTGGTAAAGTGAACTCTGTAGTTGTTGATCACAGAATTTAATGACATGTCAGTTTCTTAGGCAATATTAATAGCATCGCTAAAAGACTTCAAAAAAGTGTATATACCATTAAAATAGCTACTCTATTCATAAAAATGACATAAAATAACATTATTGATTACATGAAAGGAATTCAAAATTGTGTGGTAAAGTGATATTAAAGTGCCAGTTTATTTCAGTGCAAAAATTCTGAAACCTGTTCACAATATTTTTTAAATTATTCATTATTATTGTTTATACATTCAATTGCTATACATCATTTAGTCATAATATTTTTATACCTATTTTCCAGGAACTTGTTGAATACCTCTCATGTATCATTATGTTACCTATATATCTTCAGTCTTTTAAGTGATCACCAGGACATGATGTTAGCATCGTTCTCCTTTAGAATAAAGTTTGTCTTTTTTAAATATGTATTTGTATTATATAGCAAAAGGAGTCTTCTACTCCAAGATTTCCAAAGACTTGTTTTCTTTTACTAGGAATGAGTGCTACATATTATCAACATTTACTACTAAAATGACTAGTGTTTCCATATTAATTCTGTTATTGAGCTATATAATATCAATAAATATCCTAATGTCAAATTATTTTTAAATTTCAAGAATGTCCAAAATAGCCATTTTTAGCAAGTTATTTGTTTAGTTGTCATAAAGATAGCATGGTTATATAAGACATTAACATGAAAGAAAGTTTAGTGATAGGATTTTAGGTACTCTGGACTTTTTTTTTTTTTTTTTTTAGAGATTTTTGCTATAGAGTGTGTGTGCTCGCCAGAGAGACCGACAGAAAGTGAAAAGTCACACCCAAGGAGGAATGGCCACATCACAATCCTTTTCTTCTATTCTCCTCTTGTGATTTTGGGCACACAAACATGCACACATGCCTGGCATGAATTTGAAGCCTCCAGATCTGGGACTTGAATCACACTCAACTATGTAGGAATCCAAAGACATAACCATTACGCCATTTGCTGGTCCCACTGTAGACTATCTTTGCAACTATTCTGTAAATGTACACTGTTCTGTTTGGTTTAATCTGGTTTAGACTGGGACTCATTGTGCTGTGATCCTCCTACCTCCTGCCTCAGTCATCCAACTATAACTACAGGCCCATGTAAAGCTCTCTTTTGACTTGGTCTCACTATGTTGCTTAGGTCATTCTCAAGTTTGCATTCTCCTGTCCAAATCTCCCAAATTGCTGGGATTACAAATTCACTCCACAGTACCAGCTTTTAGGTTGGACCAGGAATTAAATTTAGACTTCCCATGTTCTGCCAGCCTATAGAGCGCAGTATCTAAGCACTACTCCACTGCAGATGTGTCTACAATTATTTTTTAAATTTGTTTTTTTTTTAATGTCCTTGCATATTTAAGACAAAATGATGTCTTACTCACAAGAACTCAATTAAACAATACTGGCTCCATGGTTGTCATTCTCTGTACATGTTAACAAGTTTTTAAATCTGTTTATTCAATCAGTGGTAACTCACTTTAGTGACCCCACCTTTGAAAACTAAGCCAGTTGCTATCCTCTTCAAGCTCTGAAAGTCAGTCCATCAGTGAACTCATTCTATTGACATTATTCTAAAGGCAATGTTACCAAATTCATTCATGTCTACTCAACATAAATTATGAGCAATTACAGGCCACACTCTGGCGCCTGGTTTCTGGTATCAACTCACTCGTACCTCTGTTACTGACACAGACTTAAAGCAAAGAATTTTCAAATATTTTATGAGATATCAGAATACCATCTTCAAGGGTGCATACCTAACAAACGTAGCAAAATTTAAGGAGTAATACGTCTGGAGTTTGTTTTTATATATTGAGTTGCGGTTTTGTAATTTGACATAACCATTTAGTCTTTAGCGTAATAGCCTGGGCCTCATAATAAGTAAAGTGAGAAGGCATATGAACCCACCCTTTTTTCATCTTCCCCATAAATTCTCCCATTTGTATCAGTACCCTATCTCCTAAACCCAAGAGTGAAGTACTCTAAGACTCTCAGTCATTGTTTCCAGAGATTAGTCCAAGTGCAGGAAATTTGCCCCAAGTAGAGCAAATCAGAGCACTTTATTAGAAATTTTTCAGGGTTACTTTGTCTGTAAAAATTCAATACAGGGACCAGCAGATGGCAAAATGATGTTGATGGACTCACATAGCTGGCCATAGTTGGAGTCCTGGACTCTGTGGTTTGAAATTCATGCTGGGAACATGTGAATGCTTGCTCAAAGTCTCCAGAGGAGAATGGAGGGGAAGAAATTGTGGCATGGTCATCCCTCCTCCTGGCAGGGTGGGGGCAGGGGGAATGGTGGTGGTGGTGGTGATGGTGGTGGCGATTTCTCGCTTTCTGTCTCTCTGCCTTTTTTTTGTCTCTCTGGCAAGCATACACACCCTACAGCAAAATATCTCTCTTAAAAAAAGAAATTCAGTACAACTATGGATTCTTCTTCCACTGATATCTAATTTGGACATATGCTTATAATGTTTCCCAACCCTGTGTCCACTGGCATTTAGTGAAACCTATCTGTCTTCAGTCGTGTGTTCCTCTTTAAACTATGTGTTTCCTTTATGTTGAAATATTTTAAGATTCGAGCTATTTATAGTATTCTACAACAATCAACTCAGCTAAAAGTTTTAACCAGTTTTAAATTATCACACTAAATATATACATATGTGTATGTCTGTGTGTGTGTATAAAGTACTATCATACAGACTACATATAAAAAGTAATAGGAAAGAACTGAAGAGCAATTTTAAAAGATACAATGAACATTACTTTTTAAATATACATAATATATAAAGAAAAAACTTATTATAATAACAGAAATAATGGGTCAGCACATGGCATGATGGTTAAGGGATCCAGATCTCACATGGCCAACCTCACAGTTCAAGTCTCAGACTTGGTCATTTGAGAAACACAATGGGTGTGTGTGCCCAAAATCTCGACCAAGCGGAGAAACAGCAAGGATTGTGGCGTGATCATGCGCCGATGGGGAGGGCGGTGCTTTTCCCCTTCTCCTTTCAACTCTCTGTTTCTCTCTGTCTGGGAAGCACACATGGGATCTGCCAAATTAAATAAATAATAATTTTCAAGCAACAAATAAATTTTAGTGGTAGCTCCCATTCATCCTTTATTATGGGTCTCTCAAGTTTGCCATTTATAAATAAAGTTGAAGTCCTAAGAGAATAATGACAATTTTTATTTATTAAGAGTTGTAGATATGTTGTCAAGATAGGTATGAAGTATGAGAAAACTTCAATTACCTGGGGGTAGCCCTAGCTGTAAGTAGAAACTATAATTTAAAAATATGTTACTCAGAACATTTCCAGAGTTCCTGTGGCTCTATAGAGATTTATGATATAAATACATACAATCATAACAACTTAATAGTATAAGTTGGTAAGATATACACAGCAATTTTTATATGTAAAAGGTAGTTACTGCATTTGCAGATGGCGAGATTCAAAAGTAAATATTTCTGAAGCTTTGTATATAACTTACCAACATCGATTGAATACCAGCTATACAGGTACTATTTATTTTTACTCTGTTACTCAGAACCTCCACATCTAAAAAATGGCAAGAGCAGTAACATAATGGAATCATAGGTCTTGCCTTATAGGGTTCTCGCAAGCACCAACTCCTTTAAAACAGGAAGAACTTAGAATGTGAATAGCATGGCTTTACACATTAAAGTGTTAGCTACAATGACTAATTCTTAAAATGTAAAGCGTTCATTAACTCAAAATATACCTGAACTATTTACTAAAATAAAGGGTAATTATTGTTGATTCTAAAATAAAATAGACTATGTATGTGGGTAATATCACGAATAAATCTCAAATTACATAAAAAATCAATTTGAAAATAATTAATTTTACTTTTTTAGTAATCATTAAAAATTTTTTTTAAAGACTATGATCTCTAAATAGAAACCAGATTTTAAAAATAAATGAAGGACATGTATTTCAAGCAAGGTTGCAGTGCTCTTGAGCAAAATTTGCTAGCTAGGCACTGAACCAACTTTTTGCTCAATGTACAATCTTATTGCAACTATTTTCTTTTGAACTCTCGTTTACAATATCTTACAAATATTACACCCTTTGTTCATAATTGAGCTTCAGGTTGCAGTACCCCAAGGCAATGATGGAGGTCACTTGTTCTCAACCTCACCTTGATTTCAGAATTGTTTCTTTCTTTCTAAATCTCAGGTCTTCAAAGAATTTGAAAGTCCTTTATAAAGAGTCAAGTAATAATTTTTAAACATGAACTAGTCTATTTACATCTATATACATGAAAACAGAGACTTATAAATTGTTTGACAGCAACATAAAGTTTACTTGAGTCAAAATCTGATTATTACAGGAAATAAAAATATCACCCTATGATCTGTATATTCTGTAATATGTAGAAAACCTATATAAATGGTATTAGTTCATTTATTATTCTAAACTTCTTGCATTTATTTTATTAAATAATTACATGAATGAATATTTATAATTTTAAGTCAAAGAACTTGTATCAGAATAGATATATTATGTTATATGTTATTATTTTACCTTTTTGTTTTATTTATATAGCTATATTATGTTTTATGTTATTATTTTACCTTTTTGTTTTATTTAATTTAATTTAATATTTTTTAGTTTGCTATAGGGCATGTGTGCTCACCTGAGAGAGAGTGAGAGAGAGAGAGAATGAAAAATATGAGAAATCATTTCCCAAGAGGGGGATAGCCATGTCACAATCCCTTCTTCTCCATTCTCCTCTCAAGATTTTTATTTATTTACTTATTTTCCCTCTCAAGATTTTGAGAACAGGTGCCCAGCATGATATTCAATACCATTTTCTCTTTTTAAAAATGTATTTATTACTTCTATGAGAGATTGAGACAGAAAGAGAAGGGGGGAGATAAAAAGCCCCAACATAGTTTTCAAACACAGTCATCCAGTCATAACCACAGACCTCACAGACATGCATGCACTCTCTTGACATCACAGGGAAACCTGGAGATGAGAACCTGGGACCTTCCCATATGGTCTATTTTTTATTTGATGTGGCTATCATGTGGTCAATTAGAATTTACAAGCCATAAAATATTTAGTAGTTGCAAAATTAATCTTTACATAGTAAAATGGTTAGCTAGCTATACAACAAATTTTAGTCAACTTAAATTTTTGACCATCAATAAAATAACAACTGTGTGATATATATACTAGTGAATTCAAACATAAATTATTAAATACAAAGTATAATTGTTAATTATTCTAAGGAGAAATACTATAAACTTAGGATAATGTGATTTTTTCCTCCTATATAAGGTTTTGGTGGGTAACAAATCCAAAATAAATTTCTGAAAACAACTCTTTATTAGTGCTTCCAAATATATGGATCATGTGGGGAACCTGAACCAGCTTTAGTTCTCTTCTGTTTGTTGTTGGATTTGTTTATTTATCTGAGCTCTGCTAGTAAGTCAGGAACTCCCTAGCCTCAGATGCCTCATTCATATAGCTTGTATCATTGGAATGACCCTCAATTGGGATGGTGTATCTCCAGCAGACTAGCCTATGTTATGGGACCAAGGTTTTAAGAGTAACAAGAAGGTGAGGCTGTATGTTAGTTCTTTGATGTTTATGCTTGCATCTTATTTTCTTCTTTTTTGGAGAGGTTTTCTCTATAGGGCGCATGCGCTCACCAGACAGACAGAGAGAGACATAGAGACAGAAAGCGAGAAATCACCCCCCCAGGGGGGGATGGTCATGCCGCAATCCCTTCTCCTCCATTCTCCTCTCGGGATCTTGGGCACGCACACACACGTACCCGGTGTGAGTTTTAAGCCACCGGGTCCAGGACACGAACCGTGGTCGACTACGTGGGAGTCCAGCAACACAGCCATTACGCTAACTACGGATTCCCGTTGTATCATATTTTCTACAATACCATTGACTAAAGAAAGGCAGATAGCCATGGGTAGATTCTATGTGAATGGTAAAAAGTAAAAGATTATAATAATAGGGAAACATGATCAAATTAAGGATATGAATGCATTTGTTCTGCCACTCTTAAGACATAAGATAAGAATATAATTATTAAGTAATTAATGAAATATTTATGAAAACCTATGTTGTGCTAGGAAATCTCCAGTGAAGAGGCTTGGACACTAAACAATTAGAGAAAAATTTTAGTGTGGGAGACAGAATACTAATATATAAACAAATAGGTATGTGATATTTTATGTACTGATAAAAATTGAGGAGAAATAAATCAGAATAAGGAAAAAAAAAGAAATTGGTTAGTATGCTAAGTTTTTTGCTACTTTTTCAAAGCAACCAGGAGGGGATTATTTCTTAATGTCACATTTGAAATGATTGAGTTGGCAGTTCACGTTGCTACCTGAAGAAAGAAACTTACAGATGCAAGGAACAGCTACAGAAAAGATTTTGCGACAGAGGCGTATATTTTCAGACTAGAGCAAGACCACCTTAGTGCTAATGGAAAGAAGTATGGAAGTAGTAGAAAATTAAATAAATTTGTCAAGGGCAGCATTGGCTTGTACTTTGCAACATGGAGTAGTGAATTATTTTCTTTATCTTGCTTGTTTTATTGCATGTACTTGACATGGTCAATTGCTCTATTTTTGTTGTACCATTGTTTTAGATATTACCCTCCATTATTACTTTTTCTTTATTTGTGAAAGAGCATGTACAGAAGCATGTGAGGGGAGAGAGAGATAAGCATCCTCCACAAAGTCCATTCATGCAGAATGGATAGGAGAGATTGTAAGCTAAGAGGATAGATATATGTTTATCATTTAACTATTCCTCATTTTGATGTGAATAGGAGCATTATTAGGATTGAAAGGAATTTCAAATTCTCTATACATGTTACAAATTTTTACATGTGACATTCATTTAATAAATACCATTAAATCTAGTTACATAAAAGTATATGAATAAATGAATAGCACCGGTGGTGATGACTTGTTTAATACTAGTTATGAAAAATTATATACTTTTGAGGAAAAGTATATACATTTCAGGTGTTTGTATAGAGGTAACTAGGGAAATGGACGATTGGTTGAGCAGAGTATAATGGAATATTCTAGAAATGATAAGGATAGTTGTGTAAAGAATATATATTTCTTATATCAGATAAACAATTTGGGGAGGCTAATTAGATTCACCTTTGGTAATCTTTTAGGTAGGTAAAAAACATATGAGTCTTACTATTTTGAAAGATGTATCTAAAATTGCTTTTTATTACATTTTTATTTTTATACAACAAAAGTTAGAAATTTATTTTCTTTAACAGAGAACTTTACATTGTTTTGTTTATTAAATATTTCTTTCCTTGGGACCAGCAGTTAGCGTAATGGCTATGTTGCTCGACTCCCACGTAGTCGACCGCAGTTAGAGTCCCGGACCTGGTGGTTTAAACTCACGCAGGGCGCGTGTGCTTGCGTGCCCAAGATCCGAGTGGAGAATGGAGGAGAAGGGATTGTGGCGTGGCCATCCCCCCTGGGGATGAATAATAAAGATGAGAGAAACTTTTATTATAGTGAACAAAATTTATAATTGCATACATTTTACAAATACATACACACATACTCACATGCACACACACATATATGTAATCTGATCATTTTTATTCAATATTGGAAAGCAAAAAGTATTATGTCACTCATTTTATAGATAAAAGGGAGACATTTATCATGATGTAAATAGTGAATGTCAAGCTTAAATCTTGAGTTTTTGATTCTATATGCAGATTCCTCCTTTTACAGCACAGCTCATGCTATAATTTAAGTATCATTTTCTTATGTGCTTTTAGGATGATTACATTATAAATTTCCACAAAAAATAATTCCACTTGTCTCATCTAAATTTTTACATTTGCCAATTGAGTCAAGTCTGATACTGGTTTAAACTATGACATCTGAGTGATATTTGGTCAACAAATCGAACTTTAGAATTCCCGAAAAGGCTGATTTTCCTTGTTCCTAGCTAATACACTCTTACTTCCAAACTAAAACTGACCTATACATTGAATGCAGAAGGGCAGGAAAGAGAACTAATTAAGTACTTATTGATGGTTCACTTGTTCCATTCTTGAATTTGATGAAAAGGAGTGTGCTAGTGGGCAGTTGCAGGAACTTAAAAGGAAATGTAGCTGTAATGCAAAGTGTATCTAAAGAATTCTCATGTCAGGGTTGTATGAGAATGGCCTCACAACCACGCAATCTATTCCCAACAGTTACCTGCCAGTCTGAGTGCTTCCGTACCATTATAAAAATCTGTCAAGCATTCAAAACCAATTACACATAGGATGTCAAGTGTTGTCATGCCAGCTGTCCTTTCACTCCTCAGGGGCTCCCACTGCCCATTTTCTGATAAATATACATCCTACTGAATTGAGGTTTTTGTAAGATAAACTTCACTATTTTATATTCATCTCCCTTATTTAGCAAAACTGGATGTGCCTGTTTTTGAATGATCAATAGTGATCACAGGCCATACAGAAATTTCCTAGCTAATATATGCTACAAATTTATATTGGGTGGACAAATTTCATTGTCTATAGGTGATTTTCTTCAGAATTTCAGGTCTTTCATTGTATACTTTACTACTCACCAAAGTATCTTACCAATAGGCCTTATTCAATCTTGGTACTAAAAATGTGGAAGGTGGTTTTTGGAGCAAATAAATTACTGAGAACATTTTAGAATAGTTTTCAAAAGTGAATGATGACTGTGTATCGCCTATGTATTCAACATGTTGTCCTCAAATTAATTTGAGCCACTGTGATCATATTAAGCAGGTGGTAACTTACTGAAACTTAATCTGATCAAAGTATTAATAGGTGGAATTTGGGGAGATGATTTTAACTAGGTAAGGTCATCAGGGTGGGGCCCATGATTGAATTCTGTGCCTCCAAATTCTTTGATCAGATGTCAACTGGAACATATTCTTTTCCTGATCACAAATATACCAGGGGCTGGTCAAATTACACAGGTATATTTAATCAGTGTCTTTTATACCAATTTGCTAAGACTTTATTAGCTAAAAGTCAAGGAGTCAGAGTAGGAGCTTCTGTTCAAATGGAGGTATAAGAGATTAAAAAATATATATTCACTGAAAAATAATCTTACAGTTTAGCAAAAATGGAGATGTCCTAAAATGAAGACAGGTAAAAGTTTTTAAAGACAAGACTACATTTGACTTTTGTTATCATGGTTTATTACATTTAAAACATTTAAGAAAAATATTAGTGACATACACATTCATGTATGTATTTAAAAGAATATTACAATGTATGTATTTCTAGTTAGTATATAGCCACATTTTTGAAATTGTAATGTCCATACATGTCAAAATTAATAATGCATTATCGAAGCAAATGGTAACAAAATTTGAATAATTATGTAAGTGTTCATATTTCTCTAAATTGCTAAAAAAATTTTGGGTCAGAGAAGAAAAGAAATATCAGAAAAGATTTATTCATTTGTGCATTTTGTCTACAGGCATTTATTATGTTAAACCTATATTCTAAATATATGTTAGGCCATACAGATTGATATTTCACAATTATTCATGATTCCTAGGTTTCAGAAATCAATCTTTAATTTCATTTTTTGCTTTACATTGTTATTTAACTTTTTATTCTTTTAGAATAATGTAATTTCTATTTTTAGGCTATGACTTTGCTTAGCCTCATGGTGTTCAATCCCAATACTCAAGATATTTAAGGAATAACAGCATTCTAATAAATAAGGGATTCAAATGGAATAATTTCAAAATTTACATAACAGTCAGGGGATTCAAAATTAATCTGCTTCACTATTTGATTATGAAAATGTGTTGCTAAAGTAAAAACAAGTAAATATAAGAAAATAAATTTGATTCAGACAGGATAATTTATGCCAAAATGTATAACCCATATAAACCATCAAGATAGTTTTATTTTCCCTTAATAATCCTGATTTATAATAAAGTACTAAAATGATAAATAGTGTAGCTATCTGAAATGTCATGATTGAATTTACTTCTAATATTTTTCTAAATATTACGCAGGTAAATGTATTATTTTGATCTTGACTATAAAGAAATCTAAGATAAAAATATGAAGACAATATAATTGCAATAGATTATTAGTTCTTTCAATGAGAGAAGGCATTAAATAACTTCCAGAAAAAAAATATATATGGAATTGACTCTCTTTGGTTCACATATGTCACACACATTGTTAGTAGTCATTAGTGACAGAAATTAATCTCCTAGACTCTAAAAATGACTATTCATAGTCAAGGTCCTTTTCAATTATGCCTTCCTATAGAAATATTTTTTCCACAAGCAGCACTTTTTACCTTTTAGTCTCAAACACTTTAAATTCAGGATATTACTATTTTGTATTTGTAAAATGTGTTTGATCAATTGTACATATTTAATAAGGTTAAATAGTGAGCTTTGGCAAGACCTATGCCTTATTCCCTTTATGTACTATTGTTTGCATGGCTGAGGCCATAAGCAAAGGTTAACTAAAAGAAACATATACAAACTATATATAAACTCCTGTGAACAATGGGCACATAGAGTTGAGTCTATGAGGGCTGAAGACTATAAGATGTAGTTTTTTAAAAAAGAGAAAATAGATGGAAAGACAACTATATTCCATTTCTTTCTTTCCAACGTGTGACTTTATATTTTAGAAGTTAAGAAGCATGTGTCCAAATCTAAATCAGCTTAACTCAAATTTACAAAAAATAATGGCCAACATATAAAGAGTATAATTAATTTAACTTACATAGACTCAACGGAGGGAATAATCAGGTTTCTTTAGGACCAATGAAGTTCTAGAACAAATGGGAAATAGGAAAGTATGTGATAATACTTGTTGATGCAGGTGTGAGTTAGGCTTTCCTTCTTCATGGCTATAAAACTCCCTTAGAGAGGGGATTTATGAGAGATTTACTTCAGTTTCTTTCCTAGGAGTAAAAGCCACCCCAAAATAGGGAATTTATAAGAGAGCCACATTTCCCAGAAGTTTCTACTTTTAATCAAGTAAGGGAAACTTCAAGAAGGCTTTCTTCTGCCTCCGTTGAATCTCAGATGGCTCCTGTTTAAAATAATCTTTATACCAGTTCTGGAGTTAAAAGTAGATACACACAGAGGCAGCTTTAAAAACAAGATAAGATATTTAGTTAAGAAATTTATCAAAATAGAGACTACCATTGAGTTTTTGAGTATTTATGAAGAACACTGAGATCTAAATAATAAGCAGAGCATTATTATTATTAATATAATGTAATAATTATTACATTTTCCAGGGATCTCAGAGAACTTTGGGCAGCACTTACATGTGAAAGAGAACATGTAGATGAGGAAGGATGCATTCTACTTTTTTTTTTTTTCCGCTGTAGGGTGCATGCACTCACTGGAAAAACAGAGACAGAAAGCAAGAAATCATCCCCCCTGGGAATGGCCATGCTGCAATCCCTACTCCTCCATTCTCCTCTCGGGATTTTGAGCACGCATGCACATGTGCCTGGCATGTTTCAAGATGCCAGGTCCAGACCTCAAACGGTGGCCAGCCAATTGGGAGACCAGCAACATAACCATTATGCCATCTGCTGGTCCGAGATTCATTGCACTTTAAAGAGAACTCAGAGCATCAGCTTTGAACATTACTGTTCACAATTTGTATTTATTTGCCATAAGCAGTATTAACTAGTGCCCGAAGCCTGGTTCACACTTTTTTTCTTTTCTTACTGTCAGGAAATTGCTATTGTCTTATTCAGTTTATTTGAGGGCATTTGTATGATATTTATGGATTCAGAAACTGAAAGAGGAAACAACAATGTAACACAAATGTGTACAGGTAGAAACTGCTGATGCTTTCTCTGCTTCAGTAGAAGAAAATCAGCCCTTAAATAGAACCAAGTGTGTTCTTAGCTTTCAAATGGGATAATAGAATTTCATAATTAAGACTGTCCTCTAGTCAAAATTGTGTTGATTCTGTCACTTTCAAGTATTATTGATTTATGCAACTGATTCTATCAAAACAACGTTGACTTTAAATGAGGACCAAAATAATGATTTCTTTTAGGAGATAATAAAAACTTAAAAATAGATAAATAAAAACATTATCAAATTTTATAATAAATAGAAGCCTCATATTTTGAAAAAGTTTTAAAAATATGTATATTTAATGCAACATTTAACTGCTACATGATTTATTAACCAAGGTTAGAATATTTAATATAAGAAAATATTTAAGTTTTAATTAGTTATTAAAATTGAGACTATATCCTGTTATTTTGTTTGCTTGTTTGTTTGTTTGTTTTTTAATTTGTTATAGGATAGGACATGTGTGCTTTCCAGAGAGACAGAGAGAGGTAAAATGAGAAAGCATCCCTGAGAGAAAGATGGCCAAGCCACAATCCTTTCTTCTCCATCTTCCCCTTAGTATTTTAGGTACATATGCACACTTGCCTGGGTATTTTTTAAATTGCTGGGTCCCGGACTCAAACTGAACAGTCAGCCTTGTGGGATCAAGCTGCCTTCACCACCACACCACCTACCGGTCCATCTGTTTTCTAAAAGGAGTACATTTTTATATTCACATAAATTACATAAACCTAGAGTTTTTTTGCTCTTTAAAGTTTATTTCTTTGGGACAAGCAGTTGGCATAATGGCTATGCTGCTGGACTCCCATGTAGTCAACCACAGTTCAAGTCCTGGACCTGGAAGGTTAAACTCATGCCAGGTGCGTGTGCGTGCATACTCAAGATCTGGAGAGGAAAATAGAGGAGAAGGGATTGCAGTGTAGCCATCC
>NW_006159750.1:1356862-1368277 GCF_000334495.1 Tupaia belangeri chinensis
TTTTTCTTTCTTTCTCTCTGTCTCTTTCTGTCTTTCTGGCAAGTGCACATGCCCCCCCCCCCCAAAAAAAAAAAAAAACTTTCCAAAAATTTTTTTTTCTTCAATATGTTTATGGTAATTTTAAATTTACATATAATCATTTGTCTTTGCGGGGTTGAGTATGGGTTTTCAAGGCATGTATGTAGTGAGTAATAATAAAATCGAGGACATAGACATATTTATCTTATTTGACACTGAGCATTGCATTATATTTTGCACATTCTGTAAAGTATTACTAGTTTTTTTTTATGGAAATATATATGGAGTCGTCAATGACATTGTTTCATACTTTGCTTTGCATATCATTCCTTAATCTATTCCACTTGTTTATTTTTACCTTCATTGTAAGCTATCCAACCTCAGAAAGATAGGTGGTATAGCTTATAAGATGATGACACTTTCTAGTAAAAAGTACTATTTGATAAATCTTATATAAAAATAATAAATATAACAAACAATGTATAAGGTATTGCAATTAGATAATAACTGTGAAACTCATATTCAACATAATTATAATTTTATTCAAACCATTGCAACTACTTCAGCCTAATAATATATGTATGTTAATCTATTTTCATCTCTCCGCCTCATTTTCTCTTTCATTAAAAGAAAGCTTTTTGGCCATATGAGTATGTAAATTTTAAATTATTTATTATTTTTACTTTGCTTTTTCTCACATTATGTAATTGTATAATGCACTAGTAATGATCTTGCAAATTATGGTCTGTTTCACATTATGTTTCAGGGATTCAGTTATGTGAATTTCATTCACTTTCAATACTATGTTATATTTTCTAGGTGTCAATCTCCACAATCTGTTATTATAAATTTAATTTATCTCAAAGAACTTTCATCGCAAAAAAGAAAATTCTGCAATAAATGTTTTATACATCATATATGTATGTTTCTCCAAGGTATCTCCATGAGAGTAAAGTCTGTGGCTCATCTCCAACTTTAGAAAAAGCCATAGTTTCTTAAAATATTGTCCAATCAAGACTTCACAATTGTGTAAATCTCCACATGCTTTTCCATTATCTTATGTTTTCAAACTTCTGAATTTTGGTCCAGCTACTGTTTGGCAAATATTGTCTCATTGTAGTCTTAATTTTCATACTCTTGATCACTACTTAGGTTTATACCTTTTCTTATGTTTGTCATCATTTGTGGTTTACTTTTCTGAAATGTCTGTATATTACTATTTATTTTGATGGTTATGTTATGATTATTTCATTTTTTTATTTTTGTTGTTCAGAAATGATATGTGTATTCTAGGTAGTAATCCTTTATTCATCATATGTGTTGGAAAATTTCTGATTTAACTTCCTTTTGATTATATTCTTTGTTTATTTTACATGTAATCACTGTACATTTTTACAGTGTACAGCATGATTTTTCCCCAGCATGAAAAGAGTGCATATTATTCAAGTCAAAGACATTACTTTATCAGCAGATAACTTCATTTTTTTGTATCTATTGAATATGTTGCTTGTTTGTCTGTTCCCTAAGTTCTTCCCACCATCCCCCTGTTACCCAACCCTATGGTTATATCTTTATATAAACAAAATCTTTACAGTATTTTTTGAGAGAGATTTTTGCTATAGGGCATATGTACTCACCAGAGAGACAGAGAGACAGAAAGTGAGGAATCACTCCCCAGGGGGATGACCATGCTGCAATTCCTTTTCTTCCATTTTCTTCTCAGGATTTTGGGCACACATGCACACATGCCTGGTGTGTGTCTGGGACTTGAACTGCAGTCAAATACATGGGAATCCAGTGCCTTAATCATTATGCCATCTGCTGGCCTCAGTCTTTTCACTTTTATGTGGTAAAATTTATGTTATTTATTTCAATACTGTGTACTGTCTGTATCTTATCAAATCCTATCATAACTTAAACACAAAATTTGTACCTGAATTAAAATTTGCATAGTTTTACTATCACATTTAAATATTTAATCTATCAGGAATTAATCTGTGTATAATATGAGGGGCTATTCTATTTCTTTTTGTTTTTGCATCACAAGAATATATGTTGTTCCACCATCATTTGCATAGCTATCTCCAAGTTAATTTGGCATGTGTCTAGAGTACCAAACATTTATTTCTAGGATTTAAATATTCTTCTGTTGGTCTTCTTTAGAAAAATCTTTACCTTAATCACCACTATCTTCTCAGTTTAATAATGATTGTTTTATAATGATATCTTATAGGTAAATATCTGATGGTAAATCTTATTGTGCTTCTTAATCAGGAATATGTTGGTTTGTTTCCATTTCACCTTGCATCAAAAGATTAGCACTGATGTCATTTTAAAAGACTTTGAGAACCTGATTTAAATTGCAGTGACTGTATTGACTAATTTGGAAATATTTTATACATTCACAATACCTTTTTAAGGGTTTATACTTTGAAAAACCATGTTGTACACTATAAGGGTATATTATAAATGTAAATACAGAAAAATAATATGCTTGAAAATATAAATAAGAGTTCAACTTTTTGTAATAATATTGAGTTTATCTAAACAAAAACAATTATCAGAAAATTAATTTATAAATTCTTAGTCTTGGGACCAGCAAATGGCATAATGGTTACTTTGGTGGTCTACCACATAGTCAACTGTGGTTTGAATCCTGGACCTACTGGCTTAAGACTCATACTGGGCATGTGTTCATGGATAGAATGAAGAAGAAGGATTGGGGGAGGGCCATCCCCCTGGGGGGATGTGACTTCTTACTTTTTTCTCCCTGATGAGCTCATGTACCCTGTAGGAAAAATCTGTCTCTAAAAAAAAAAAAAAAAGAAAGAAAAAGATATTTTTAGTCTTTACAACTGTTTTATATCATATCTATAAGGGTTCTTTGCATATTATAATATCTTTACTTAAAGATACCTTAATTTTTCATGATTGTGAAATTATTTACATCTATGTTTTTGTGTGTGTACTTACATGTATGTATGCAAATGTGTCTGTGTGTGTGTATTTAAACAGGGTCTTGTCTCAGTTTCCTGAGTAGCTGGGATCACAGGTTCTATCGTTTGAAATATATCAGGTGGAAATTATGTAGAAAACAAACTTAAACCTATGTATCTTATTTTATTTGTTTTAGTCGGGGTCTCATGTGTTGCACTCTTTTCTCAGCCTCCCAAATATCTGGGACTACAGGCCTGTGCTTCCAAAGCAGGGCTCTAAACCTGATTGTGCCAAACACTGTACTTTATTTTATTTTTTTCCTTTTACATACAGTAAAATTTAATCTATAAACATACTAAATGTATCATAAATAAATTTGCATAATGGTCATGTATATAAGTGAAAAGACATGTGGCTGGTATTATTATCATTGTCTTCACTCTACATCTAATTAGTTGAAACTCCAGAAATGACATAGAGGTGATTACTTTACCAGAGAAGTGATAATGTATGTCATGTGATTTTAGGGTGAGCAAATTTATAAAAGTGGAAATATATAAAACATTAAACTTAACTCTTCCATGTAGAGAAATAATTTGAGTTTCGTTAGTCCTTCTGTTCAATCTCAATGATCTAGTTGAATAACTTTTCTATAGGCTTTAGATTCCAAGAAGAGGGTAGTAAGCAATGTTTACCAACTTCTGGGATCAATATCACACTCTCTATCCCCTTATATATCTATCTTATCGGTAGAGGGAGTGGCATTGTATTATTCTCTAAGGAGTGATATGAATCTTGTTCTCGTAGTTTACAAAAGGACACAGTAACAAACTAAACTCACTCACAGGCTAGCTCTGCTATTTTACAAGTCATATGCTCTTAAGAAAGTAGCATACCTTTTTTTGTTTTTGTTTGTTTTTTGTTTTTGTTTTTTGTTTTTTTGTTTTTTTTTTAACCATGGGGCTCATGCACTCAACAGAGAGAGACAGAGAGGGAAAGTGAGAAATCACTCTCTTGCAGGGATCATCATATAATCCTTCTATTGAGATTTGGGGCACACATGAATATGTGCCCCATATTATTTCCAAACTGCTAGGTCTGGGACTAAAACTGTTTGCCATGTAGGAGCCAGTCCCTTAACTACCATTCCACTTGCTGGCCCCAATAACATAACCTCTTTAAAATTTTCTTTCAATTTATTAACCAAAAAATGAACTAATTTCAAGGAATAAATTTAAAATAAATATATGTATAAAATACTTCATAATACCTAAAATAACAGTAGCTACTCATCAATATTAAATGCCATTCTACCTTCTTTGTTGTTACTGATCTATAGAAGAAATTAATTCCTTTTTCTACATAATACTGCTTCATCATAATCCTTTTTATATTTAAAGACATTGTTTCAAATTTTTCTGAAATGTCTGTATATTACTATTTATTTTGATGGTTATGTTATGATTATTTCATTTTTTTATTTTTGTTGTTCAGAAATGATATGTGTATTCTAGGTAGTAATCCTTTATTCATCATATGTGTTGGAAAATTTCTGATTTAACTTCCTTTTGATTATATTCTTTGTTTATTTTACATGTAATCACTGTACATTTTTACAGTGTACAGCATGATTTTTCCCCAGCATGAAAAGAGTGCATATTATTCAAGTCAAAGACATTACTTTATCAGCAGATAACTTCATTTTTTTGTATCTATTGAATATGTTGCTTGTTTGTCTGTTCCTTAAGTTCTTCCCACCATCCCCCTGTTACCCAACCCTATGGTTATATCTTTATATAAACAAAATCTTTACAGTATTTTTTGAGAGAGATTTTTGCTATAGGGCATATGTACTCACCAGAGAGACAGAGAGACAGAAAGTGAGGAATCACTCCCCAGGGGGATGACCATGCTGCAATTCCTTTTCTTCCATTTTCTTCTCAGGATTTTGGGCACACATGCACACATGCCTGGTGTGTGTCTGGGACTTGAACTGCAGTCAAATACATGGGAATCCAGTGCCTTAATCATTATGCCATCTGCTGGCCTCAGTCTTTTCACTTTTATGTGGTAAAATTTATGTTATTTATTTCAATACTGTGTACTGTCTGTATCTTATCAAATCCTATCATAACTTAAACACAAAATTTGTACCTGAATTAAAATTTGCATAGTTTTACTATCACATTTAAATATTTAATCTATCAGGAATTAATCTGTGTATAATATGAGGGGCTATTCTATTTCTTTTTGTTTTTGCATCACAAGAATATATGTTGTTCCACCATCATTTGCATAGCTATCTCCAAGTTAATTTGGCATGTGTCTAGAGTACCAAACATTTATTTCTAGGATTTAAATATTCTTCTGTTGGTCTTCTTTAGAAAAATCTTTACCTTAATCACCACTATCTTCTCAGTTTAATAATGATTGTTTTATAATGATATCTTATAGGTAAATATCTGATGGTAAATCTTATTGTGCTTCTTAATCAGGAATATGTTGGTTTGTTTCCATTTCACCTTGCATCAAAAGATTAGCACTGATGTCATTTTAAAAGACTTTGAGAACCTGATTTAAATTGCAGTGACTGTATTGACTAATTTGGAAATATTTTATACATTCACAATACCTTTTTAAGGGTTTATACTTTGAAAAACCATGTTGTACACTATAAGGGTATATTATAAATGTAAATACAGAAAAATAATATGCTTGAAAATATAAATAAGAGTTCAACTTTTTGTAATAATATTGAGTTTATCTAAACAAAAACAATTATCAGAAAATTAATTTATAAATTCTTAGTCTTGGGACCAGCAAATGGCATAATGGTTACTTTGGTGGTCTACCACATAGTCAACTGTGGTTTGAATCCTGGACCTACTGGCTTAAGACTCATACTGGGCATGTGTTCATGGATAGAATGAAGAAGAAGGATTGGGGGAGGGCCATCCCCCTGGGGGGATGTGACTTCTTACTTTTTTCTCCCTGATGAGCTCATGTACCCTGTAGGAAAAATCTGTCTCTAAAAAAAAAAAAAAAGAAAGAAAAAGATATTTTTAGTCTTTACAACTGTTTTATATCATATCTATAAGGGTTCTTTGCATATTATAATATCTTTACTTAAAGATACCTTAATTTTTCATGATTGTGAAATTATTTACATCTATGTTTTTGTGTGTGTACTTACATGTATGTATGCAAATGTGTCTGTGTGTGTGTATTTAAACAGGGTCTTGTCTCAGTTTCCTGAGTAGCTGGGATCACAGGTTCTATCATTCTTAGCTTTTTTTTGGGGGGGGAGGTTTTTGCCATAGGGCGCGTGTGTTCGTCAGACAGACAGAGAGAGACAGAGAGACAGAATGCGAATAATCACCCCCCAGGGGGGATGGTCACGCCGCAATCCCTTCTCCTCCATTCTCCTCTCAGGATCTTGGGCACACACGCACACGTGCCCGGCGTGAGTTTTAAGCCACTGGGTCTGGGACGCAAACCACGGTCGACTACATGGGAGTCCAGTGACATAGCCATTACGCTAACTTTGGTCACACTATCATTCTTAGCTTTTAGAGTGGACCAGGAATCAAATCTGAGCTTCCAATGTGCTCTTAACCTGTCCAGTACCAGTGTTCAATAAGTGCAACCAGGACTGGGTCAATAAAATATATTTTAAAATTTATTATTTTTTCAATTTTTATTGGTACTTTGGCAAATTGCATTTATTTTTTGTACTTTGAACTTAGAGTAAACATCTTTGCTTTATTTTGCCATTAATTTTAATAAATGTTCTGAGATAAGTTAAAAGTTTCTACAGAATTAGTTTGATCCTTTGAGAATACTGGCAATTTGATTATTCCTTTTCTTCCTTTCTTTCTTTTTAAATATTTTTTGAAAGGTTTTTGCTATAGGGTGCGTGGGCTCAAAAGACAGAGAGGGACAGAGAGACAGAAAGCGAGAAATCACCCCCCAGGGGGATGGCCACGCCGCAATCCCTTCTCCTCCATTCTCCTCTTGGGATCTTAGGCACACACACACACGCCCCTGGCATGAGTCTTAAGCCACCAGTTCCGGGACGCGAACCGCGGTCAACTGCATGGGAGTCCAGTGACATAGCCATTACGCTAACTACTGGTCCCTTTCTTTTTAAATTTTGATAGTGTTTTCTAGGCAGAGAGAGATAAAGAGAAAGAAAATGAGAAAAACCCTCCTTAGAGGCTGGTCATGCCACAGTTGCTTCTCCTCCACTTCTCCACTTTTCCCTCCAGGAATTTCACACACACACACACACACACACACACACACACACACACACACACCTGGCATGTTTTTTAAAGCCACTGGTTAGGGATACTAACCACACAGTCAGTCTGGGTGGGATCCAGCTACCTTAACCATCATGTATGTCACTGACTGTACCTGTTTAGTCCTTTTCTCTTCCACTGTTTTATATATTTTGTGGCATTTTTTTCCCATCAGTTGGAACATTCCATTATAATGTTAAATAAAAATAATAATCTGTCTTTTTAAGATTTTCAAAAAAAAACCACTCTGCCATTTCCACTTGAAGAGTAATAATTGTTGAAGTTTTTGGCAGAGGTAGTTTTGAACCCTTATATTCAAAGCTGTGTCTCAAGAAAGGCAAATATTTATACTCAATAAACGTCAATTGAATGCATAAAGTGAAGGGGGCAAAAGATATGAGGAATGCAACTAATGAAGACGTCACTTTACAAGACTAAAGTATTGCTTCTTTTTTTTTTTTCTTTTTCTTTTTCTTTTTTTTTTTTTTTTTGGAGAGGTTTTTGCTATAGGGCACGTGCGCTCGCCAAACAGAGAGAGACAGAGAGACAGAAAGCGAGAAATCACCCCCCGGGGGGGATGGCCATGCCGTAATCCCTTCTCCTCCATTCTCCTCTAAGGATCTTGGGCACACACGCACACGCGCCCAGCGTGAGTTTAAGCCACCGGGTCCAGGACTCGAACCGTGGTCAACTACGTAGGAGTCCAGTGACATAGCCATTACGCTAACTGTTGGTCCCTTTTTTAATATAAAACTCCTACTTGTCCGTGGGCAGGGACAAGATGAAAGAGAATTTCAGATATATTTTAATTTATACCCATAATATGCTTATGAAAAAGACTTCAACAGATCTTTATTATTTCTTATGTTTGTTCATAGGTGGTAATGCATGTATCTGAGCACCAGTTAGCATATCTGATGTAGAAGAAAGCTGGCACCCAATGTCTCTGATTATTCAAAGCATGGCTTAAGGTGACTACCGCAATTACAGGCTCCATTTTCACAGAAAGCTTTTCTGAGAATTGTAAAAGCTTAACTAAATGTTAGCAACTTGACAGGCTGCACCTGCAAAAAGAATATTTTATTTCTAAATTACTATTCTGTAGACCCTATAATATTTAATCTTTTAAAGTGTGATGGTGATTTAGAGTAGATAAAATTGAAATGCATGTTTTCCAGAAGACAGGGACTGAAACCTATTAAGCCAGAAAACCCAGACCATTAATTTTCCTCTATAGTCTGGGAGGTTTGTGATAGACTTGTGACTGATCCCTTTTCTCAGAGATCATTTCCTGGCTCAGTCTGTATTCAATAAGATTTAATATCATCCTCCTGATAATAGGTATTTGTTACTTAGCAACAAGTTCTACTTGTGTACACTACAATTCGTGCTTAATATATCTACACATTCTTTCCAGAAATGAATAGTTATGATGTTTAGGTTGAAATAATACTTAAATTGAATATTTTAAAAATTCAAACTCTCCCAACTCTGAAAAAAATACTAAACTATAAAATAACCTAGACATATTCAGTTAGAATAAGTACCAATATTTCATGACTGCTTTGGTTTTTAAAGGTTTGCACTAAATGTACAAATAATAAAAACATAATAATGTTTTCTTTAGAAAATGAGTGAGGGGAGCACTTTCATTTGAATAGATGTCCTCAATTTCAACTGAGTGATTTAAGTTAAATTGTAAATTCAGAATGACTAACCACCATGGATGAAGTTATTTGAAAGTTGAATGTGATCTAAGGTCACCTCCATAATATGAACTTCTTTTTTAGGACAGTAGAATTTTTTAAGTACTGTTATTTGTGTGATACTATGTACATTTTGGCTTAAAAACAATTATGTAGTATAAGATAAAATAGAAATTTCTACAAATTTACCTGGTGGGAGGGAACTGAGACAGAATCAGGATAAGTTAAGTTCTCATTACCTAAAAAAAAATAGAAAACCAAATAGGTCATTTGTGTATTGCAGGAGGGTGTGGCATATTAAATAAGAATTTAGACTTTCAAGTAAGATAATAACAATTATGTAAAACATACATTTATTATTTTCTGACAAAGTAATTGCTCATTAATTTTTTTATAGAATTTGAAGGAGGTGACACATTTACATTTTTTTCAAAGAGCATCTTTAGCTTTTAGAAACGCAGTGGCTAAATGTTGTTGCCTGACAGTGGCACAGCAGTAAAGTGTGGTACTCTGTGAGGGAATTCCACATGGGCACTTTCCTGATTATAAGTCTAGAAATTTCCCAGAGTACTCTGAATACATACTTGGCAGCTAAAAGCTGAGGGCAGATCTGGTCAAGACCCTGTTGGGAGTGCTATCTCTCTTTCTCTCTCTTTCCGTTACTTTCTCTTTCTCTCTCTCTTTCTCTCAGTCATGGAAGAAATAAATACATACACTTCTTTATTTATTTTTTCTTTTCTGAAGACAAGTTTTATTTAAATAAGGGTTTAAATACATTCCATAACATTAAAACTGAAGAAGAAATAAAAAAAAATTTAAAAAAGAAAGAAAGCTTGTTACTTCACATGGCATTGGGCAGCTGTTGCTAGCTAATTGCAAGCTCTGGAGCTAGCTACATGACCCAGACATCGGTTTGAAACTTGTTCCCTTGTTATCTAACTGTGGTAGAAGGTTGGTCCTGCCTTCTGGTGTTCCAACATACTTTACCTAGAATACGTCTGGTCAAAGACCACAGTGGCAAGTCAGATGTCCTGTCATTCACTAGAGGGAAAGTGGCCTCTCTAAGCTCTGTTCGCCTGGCCAGGTTGAAGATGCCAGGTGATCTTTTACAAGTGGTACAGGTGTCACTGCTGCTTACCCCTTTCTCTCCTCTCAGACTCATGGAGGACTTTTCAGGTGATGACATTTTCTTAGGGCAGGGGATATTGCAGAGGGAGAGCCAAGGAGCTTCTGGACAGACATTGCTGTCTGTAGTCATGGGGCTCTAGACTTGGCTGAAACATCATGTTATTGCTCTATTTCAGGCTGAACACTGCCAGGAACCTACTCCTTGACCTCTGTTTGAATAAAGGACTTCAAGACTAGACAACATGGCTCTTTTCAGTTTGTTGCATGAGAAAGTTAAAACTAGTCCAACTTAAAAGTAGACCCCAAATGGTCATATTACACAAGATTTTTAAACTTGTGACAAGGGACAGAGGGAAATTCTACTCATTGCAAGGAAATCGTCACATAAACTTCATTGAGCTACAAGCACTTAAAACCCATGAACCCTCAGCTGATTGTCCTTGGCCAGTCTAGTCTCTACAAAGAATGGGTATGTGTTCTTGTACTGGTCACCCTAAATTTCTTCTTCCTTTTTTTTTTTTTTTTTTGGTGTGTGTGTGTGTGTCTATATTTCTTTTTTAATTCATGACTTTTTTATTATTATTTCAATTTATTTTATACATTCAATCATGTTACTTAGCTTGTGAAGTGAAAATTCCAACATGTGTGCATTTCTCACTGGTCCAGGCAACAATACTATAAGGATATCCATCAACAGATAATAACCCATTTCTTTGTCCCATAAATGCCTCTCTATTTTTCTCTTTAATGTCCTTCCTCAGACTCTACTTCTTCACCTGCCCTCTTCCCACACTGTATCTGGTATTCACAATCATTTACTATGTTTCTATATCCTTTAGTCATTCAGTTTGGGCCATAGAGTGCAGACAATTGGTAGATATTAAGTAGAAACATGCAATGTCTCTCTTTCATAGCCTGGCTTGCTTCACTAAGCAGTAAATCTTCCACATTCTTTTACTTTCTGTCAAAGGCCAGGGTCTTGTTGTTTTTATGGCTGAGTAGTATTCCATAGTGTATATGTGCCACACTTTTTCAATCCATTCATCTTTTCATAGACATTTGGATTGGTTCCATGTCTTAGCAATTATGAATAATGCAGCAATAAACATCAATATGGAAGCACTTTTCTGACTAAGGATTCTTCTGTCCTTTGGGTAGATACCAAGGAGTGGGATTGCTGGACCATATGATAAAGGAATCTCCAAGTTGTTCTCCACGGTGGCTGGACCAATTTACATTCCCACCAGCAATGTAAGAGAGGTCCTGCCAGCACTTATCTTTTTTTTTTTTTTTTAGTAATTCTGACTGGTGTTCGGCAGTTT
>NW_006159750.1:1368649-1425146 GCF_000334495.1 Tupaia belangeri chinensis
ATCCAGTTTTTCCAGCACCGTTTGCTAAAGAGGTTTTTCTTTTCCCAGTGGAGTGACTGGTACCCTTTGTCAAAAACCAGATGGTTATATGTTTAGGAGTTTATTTCTGAGAACTCTATTCTGTTCCACTGGTTCACCTGTCTGTTTCTGTGCCAATATCATGCTGTTTTGATTACTACAGCTTTGTATTTGTATATTTTTGGGTTAGATAGGGAGTGAGATTCCTCCCACCCCACTCTTCTTGTGCAGGATTGCTTTGGCAATACGAGGTCTTTTATGATTCCAGACAAATTGCATGATTGTTTTTTCTAGGTCTGTGAAGAATGTCTCTGGTACTTTGATTGGGGTTGCATTTAATATGTAAATTAATTTGGGTAGGATTGTCATTTTGATTATATTAATTCTTCCAATCCAGGAATATGGGATGTCTTTCAACTTTTTTTATGTCATTCTGAATTTCCTTTTTTAGCTTCTCATAGTTTTCCTTGTGGAGGTCTTTAACTTCTTGGATTTATTTACAGGTATCTTATACTTTTTGTGACTATAGTAAATGGAATTATTTTTTCAGTTCTAACTCAATCTGCCTGCTGTTCATATATAGAAATATTATAGATTTCTGTATGTTGATTTTGTATCCTGCAAATGTACTGTATTCATGTATTACTTCCAGGAATTTTTCATGGAAACCATTGAGTCTTCTATATATACAATCATGTCATCTGCAAATAGAGTTTCACGTCTTCTTTTCCTATTCGAATGACTTTTATTTTATTCTCTTTTCTGATTGCATTGGTGAAGACAACCAGTACTGTATTGAAAAAGAGTGGAGATAGTGGGCATCTTTGTCTTGTGCCAGTTTTTAGTGGAAAAGCTTTCAGCTTTTCCCCATTCAGGATGACGTTCATTATGGATTTTTCATAGGTAGCTTTTATTGTGTTGAGAAATGACCCTTCTATGCTGATTTTGCTGAGAGTCTTGATTATGAAGGGATATTGTATCTTATCAAATGCTTTTTATGCATCAATTGATATGGTCATATGGGTTTTATCTTTCTTTCTATTAATATGGTGTATTACATTTATGGTTTTATGTATGTTGAACCAACCTTGCATCCCTGGAGTAAAGCCTACTTCGTCGTGATGTATAATTTTTTTTATATGTTGTTGGATACAATTTGCTAGTATCTTTTTGAGAATCTTTGTGTCTATATTCATCAGAGATTTTGGTCTGTAGTTTTCTTCCTTGTCCTGTCTTTATCTGTTTTAAGAATAAGAGTGATGGAAGCTTCACAGAATGAATGAGGGAGAGATTCACTCTTTCGGATCTTTGGAAATAACTTGTGCAGATTGGTGGGTAACTCTTTTGTAAAAGATTTGTAGAGCTCAGAGGTGAATCCATCAGGACCAGGACTTTTATTTGTTGGGAGGTTATTTATTACTGATTCAATCTCCTGACTTGTTATGGCCCTATATCCTCCTGGCTCAGTCTTAGTAGATTGTATGTGTCTAGGAATTTGCCCATCTCATCCAAATTTTCTTGTTTGTTGGCATATAGATGTTGACAGTATCCTCTAACAATGCTCTGTATTTCTGTTATGTCTGTCATTATATTGCCAGCTTCATTGCAAATTTGATTTACTTGGTTCTTTTCTTTCTTCTTAATAAGTCTTGCTAGTGTGTATCGACTTTGTTAATCTTTTCAAAGAACCAACTTTTACTTTCATTTATTTTCTGTATAGTTCATTTATTTTTCTCTTTCATTTATTTCTACTTGGATACTTATTATTTCCTTTCTCCTAGAGTATTTTGGATTTTTTTTTCAGTTTATTTTCCAATTTTCTGAGGCACAATGTTAGGGGATCAATTTGCCTTCTTTCCATCTTCTTCTTACGTGCACTAATTGCTATGAACTTCCCTCTTATGACTGCTTTTGCAGTGTCCCAAAGATTATTGAGACTCATGTCCTCATTGCCATTGGCTTCCCTGAATCTTTTATTTCAGTCTTTTTTTCTTAAGTAGTTGTGAAGTCATTCAGGAGCAGGTTATTTAGTTTCCAAGTATTTGTGTGTTTTTGAAGATTTCTCTTGAAATTAAAATCAAGTTTAATTTCATCATGGAATTAACCTGTTGTTTTAGGCTACAACCCAGTAGAGCATATTATGATACTGAATAACGTAGGCAATTGTAACACAATGGCATTTGTGTATCTAAACAAAAAAAAAGGCGCAGTAAAAATGCAAAATAAAAGTTAAAAATATATATACACCTATGAAGGTGCTTGCCATGAAAAGAAGTTGCAGAGCTAGACGTTGCTCTGAGTGCATCAGTGAGTGAGTGGTGGGAGTGAATATGAAGGCCTTTATTGTACACTGATGTAGACTTTATAAACTCAGTATACTTAGGCTACATTAAATTTATTTATTTATTTACTTATTTTTAGAAGTTCCTGCCTTAGGATACGTCTGCTCCCCAGGAGAAAGAGATAGAGATAGAGACAGTGACAAGAAAAGTAAAATCACCTCCAAGGGACATGGCCATGCTGCAATCCCTTCTTCTCCATTCTCCTCCTGGGATCTTGGGTACATACATACACACAGCTAGCATGAGTTTCAAGCTACCATGTTCACAGTTTGAACCATGGTCCGCCATATGGGAGTGACCCCAAGCTACATTAAATTTATAAAAATATTGTTTCTTCATTGACAAATTAACATGAAGCTATCATAAGTTTTTAACTTTATAAACTTCTGAAATTCTTAAACTTTTTGAACCTTTTGTAGTAACACTTAAAACATAAACACACTGCACAACTGCACAGAAATATTTTCTTTTGACCCAGCCTCTGTGGAGTCGTTCAGTACTATACCAGACAGCTGAGCTGAAAGCCACATGCCAACCTGAAAATATATCAAGTGCACAGTATATACCCAGGACCCTGGCAGCTGGAGGACTGGAGGAAAGGATTGCAGCATGACAGGGCTAGGTGAAGGTATTTCTCTCCCTCCCTTTCTCTCTTTCTCTCATGTTTGCGCAGGTATCACACACTATATAATGAATTTTAAAAGATATATTTTGTTTCTTTATATCCTAATTCTATAATTTTTTCTATTTTTAAACATTTTATATATTCCTTTAATTTTTTTTTTTTGTTAAAACTTAAGACAAATATACACATTAGCCTAGGACTATACCAGTCAGGATAACCGTGATTATTGTCTTCACCTCCATGTCTTATCCCTGGAAGTTCTTCCAGGCAATAACAAACATTGAGTTGTCATCTCCTATGCTAGTAATATCTGCTTCTGGGATGTCTCCCAAATAACCTGCCTATGGCTCCTCTTGAGGAGGTATCACTCTAGAGAAATATGTCTATTATATTTAGTTTGCTTGGTTTGTTTCATTTTTATTTATCAAAGATTTGCTCATAAGCAGATAATAGACCAAGAACATTCTTTTCTATTAAGACATCCTGGGAACCAGCAGTTAGCATAATTGATATGTTGCTGGACTCCCACGTAGTCGACCGCGGTTCGCATCCCGGACCCGGTGGCTTAAAACTCACGCCGGGCGCGTGTGTGTGCGTGCCCAAGATCCTGAGAGGAGAACAGAGGAGAAGGGATTGCGGCGTGACCATCGCCCCTGAGGGGTGATTTCTCACTTTTTGTCTCTATGTCTCTCTCTGTCTGGCAAGTGCACGCGCCCTATAGCAAAAAACCTCTCCAGAAAAAAAAAAAAAAGGAAATCCTTTCTCTTTTGGGGTCCATGTACATATATATATACAAAAACTTACTAAATAGTACAGTAATTGGTAAACTTATTAAATGACAGTTCTTTATTATATAGTATATTAAATATAATATTCTAAGTAATATTTCATTTATTATAATTGATGTATTGATTTCAATAATTATAATTGTTTAAATGACATGTCAAAATTAACTTTTAAAAATTGTATTTAATTTGCTATAAAGAGAACCAGCAGTTAGCGTAATGGCTATGTCTCTGGACTCCCACATAGTCGACCATGATTTGCGTCCCGGACCTGGTGGCTTAAAACTCACGCCGGGCGCGTGTGTGTGTGTGTGCCCAAGGTCCTGAGAGGAGAATGGAGGAGAAGGGATTGCGGCGTGACCATTCCCCCTGGGGGGTGGTTTCTCGCTTTCTGTCTCTATGTCTCTCTCTGTGTGTCTGGCGAGTGCACGCGCCCTATAGTGAAAACCTCTCCAAAATAATAAAAAAAATTGCTATAAAGTATATGCATTTACCTGAGAGAGAAAAAGAGAAATGAAGAAAGAGAAAGTGAAACAGCAACCCCAGTGCAGGATGAACCACTTCACAATCCCTTCTCTTCCATTCTCCTCTTGGGATTTTAGGCACCCATGCACATTGCTCGGTGTGTTTTTAAGCCACTAGGTCTGGGAGTTGAACTGCAGAATTGGACATGTGGGACACAGCTGACTTAAAAATCAAACCACCAGCTGGCTACCACCCAGAAGCATTATTTTTGAGGAATAAACTTATTCAGTCAAAAAATATGTGGTTTGTGAGCATGTCCTATACACTTATCATCTGACAATATATGAGATATCTAAATATCTCATTTTTTTAAGATTTCAAGACAGAACAAACATTGGGCAGCCTTGAATATTTGACCAGGCTGTTAAGTAAATATTTTTTATTATTCATTCATAATTAAGTTATGAGAAAGAACCCCAACTTTCTTTTAATACCAATCATTTTTTTTAATCTCTGTCACAACATTACAAATAAAATATTGTATTCTCTCTTTTAAAATTGAGCTATATAATGTTTTCTCATTTATGGCAGTAAACTCTATTGGGAAATTAATATCATTTTTTGTCTTTGGAAGACCTTTCACTATCAACTTTTTTTTGTCTTATCAAGAAGTAGCATCAAGTTTTGTCTTTTGAATATAAAAGATGTTGCTCTGACTCAGATTCTGTTGAATTTATGCTAAGTAGCTGTTAATGAGTTTGGGGTTGTACAAATCATCTGTTCTCTCTGGTCAGAGGATATTAATTAATCCATCAAATTTTTCACTAATCCACATGATCTCAGACAGTCACCATGTGTCCACACTATCTAGGAGCTGGAGATACAATGGTAAAGAATGTAGAAATTGACCTTATTCATGGAATAGATGTATTCTGTAGTCATAGAATGGAGTGAAGTCAACTGCCTATGTTGGGGGTGGGTAGTCAGGGATACAATAATTAATGAATATTAGACAGATTGGTATGCTATTCTATCTCAGCTAACCAGCCAGATATACCATATCAAATGGTGGATTTTGACAGTTATTTTATCTTTGTCATTTTTTGTTTTAAACTTGTTGGATTTTTGCTAATACTCAGAAGCTTGAGGATTTGACCTCTATTGTATTTACACTGAAGGAATCATCAAATTAATTACCCAATGGCCAAATTTCCCTTAACTATATGTTAATTCTTTATTGAGTGACACTACTATCATGAGTTGAGTTAAATGTTGGGCATTTCTCCAATATTTAGAATTCAAACCCCACAGCAGGTCACTACTCCATGACTTGGTATTTGCACCTGACATATCAGCCTTTCTGAGTTGCTCTCTTTCCATCCCTCATATATGATGCTTTAAGATGGGTGCTAAAGTATTCCAAATCTTCATTAATGTAGAGACTTCTGCTCTCCATTCCTCTCCAAACACACACTGTTTCTGATTATTGAGTGAGCATATTTAGCTTCCTCCCAGTTTTCCTATTCATAATTACCTCATCTAATCTTAATTTGGGATTTATTTCATCTGCTATGTTATTTTTATGATTTGTTCAGTTATACGTGATTTTTTTTCCTAACAAGAAATATACTTATTTTATGAGGTTCCTTTAGCATAGTTTCAATGCCAAAATTGGAGATATTGAATTTGTGTGATATAATAATTTTTAAAGGGATAATATACTGGCAGCTGTGCTATTCCAGGAGATCATCACCACACAGCATGACATAATTTTCATTTCAGCAATCAGAAGCTTGTTAAAATCATCAGAAATTGAAACTGAAATAATTTATTTTATTCGACATTGATAGATTGAAATTAAAGTATAAGTGAATTAGATAGGTTATAGGTAATTAGTTTTAAAAACTCCACTTAGGTGCCAGACATGGAGTGCAAATCTCATTTAAAATATTATTTTCTTGCTTTCCATGACAAACAGATGGTCCTTACTCAGAGAGAGAAAGAGAGACAAAAAACAAAACCACTGTGTTGTAAAGTGTTAAAACAGCATATAGGTGATTTAAATAATCTTTTTTAAGTTAATTTAATTTTATTTTATAATTTCTTATTTACATTGCTATACATCTTTGTGGAGCACAATATGGATTTTGAAAGAATGCATGTAAATGACATTTGTTTGTTTTTTCTCTATTTTTCATTTACATTTAATCAATGTACATCTTTAAAGTCTACAATATGATTTTCATAGCATATATGCATTACTTATCAATGAAGTTAAAGGTATTAGCGTATACATAATACTCAACAGAAAACTTTCTATTTTTTTAAAATAGATTTTTGCCATAGGGCATGTGTGCTCACCAGAGAAAGAGAAAGGGAAAGTGAGAAATTACCCCTTAGAGGCATGGCCATGTCACAATCACAATCCCTGTTCCTCTATTTTTTTCTTGGGATTTTGGACACACATACACACACATATGCCCAGTGTGTTTTTCAAGCCACCGGGTCCAAAATTTGAAGCACAGAGTCAACCATGTGACAGCTATGTGCCTTAAGCACAACATCAACTGCTGGCCCCAACTTTCTATGTTTTAGCCCTGATTTTAAATAAATGATGCGAGAATATCAATTGGATATGTCTAGCTCCCAAACTATGGATGACACGGTATCATCCATATGTGTTACAGGGTCCTTCATAAGCTTGAATTGACATCTAAGTTACAGAATCTCAAACTGATGTTAAGTAAAACAACCACTTGAATTAAGACTTTGGCAATGAATCAAGAGATTATAATTATGTAATGATCCTCAACCTTGAGAGAGAAAGGAATCTGCAAACCTAATTGCTCAGTTAATATTGCAGAATATTTCAAATTATTTTAAATGCATTTTTAAATTAAAGGAAGTGTGATATATTACCTCTGCCTCAAGATTTCTAAAGATTAGTTTTATTAGTTGTATAGATGTTATAAAAGCCAATGAAATAAGAGTCAATTGTCTTCTTCTCTTTCAATCATGTTAAGTGTCTGTAAACGTCAAACCAAGAATTTCTGTATGTGCTTACTTTGAAATGCTTTTTATAATTATGTATCTATAAAACATTAGTCCTCAATCTAATAGTTAAACTTTATAACAAAGAAAAGTGGCCATGACTATGAAATTCTGATATTTTTGTTCTTGATTTGAACTTTTGGATTTTTTTTCATCTTCAAAAATGATTTTTTTTTAGAGTTTTTTGCTATAGAAGGCGTGTATTTCCTGGAGAAACAGAGAGAAACAGATAGGCAGAAAGCAAGAAAGGTAGAAAGTAAGATATCACCCCTTCAGGGGATGGTCATGCTGCAATCCCTTTTCCTCCATTCTCCCCTGGGGTCTTGGGCACTCATGTACATGCGCCTTGTGTGAGTTTCAAGTCACTGGATCCAAGACTCAAACAGTATTCAGCCACGTGGAAGTCCAGCATGTAACAACTATGCCACCTGTTGGCCCCCAAAAATGATTTTAATGCATTGAGAGAGGTGAGCAGCACATTAGCTATATTTCAAGATTTTTTTCTTTTACGTTTAGTCAGCCAATTTAGATCTAAAAGGCTGTATCTTCCTTCAAAGTATCTTAGTTAAAAATGAAATAAATATCTTTGGGCAAAACAAATAGTAAATGGTTTTAGAGAAATTTTAAAAATAATTGAAAAGTATTATCAATATGTCTAATCTAAAATAGCACATAAGAAAAAAAGTTCTAGGTAAATATAGTAGATTTAATATGTGTGTTTGCTTATATTCCTTCTCCAAGCCAACAAAATAATATTAAAAGGATACAGAAGCCATGTTAAGATAAATAGTGATTTGGGAATTAGATGAGAAATCATAAATAATTTGCATTTTGACTTTCTCTATTTGGTTAAATGCCATCTAAGGAAGAATCAATAGGAAGTAAAGGAATGTGAAATATGGTTTCTCAGAAAGAATCAGGAATTAGAATCACATTATTACCTCTTGAAGCCAAGGTTTTGGAAGAGCTGAACCAGGAATCTATGAAATACTTAATGAGACTGCCTAAATCTCTTCCTGTACTTTCACAGCCAGCAAATGACTCTCTCATAGCTATGCAGAAGACAAAAGCCTTACTGTTTGAAAAGGTTACTATATCTCTAATATCAGCTGCAGTCTAATATGACCCACACTCATTACAAGATGAAATTACTATTTAGATATCATAATATGACACTGTAACCTACCTCACTTTTTCCTATCAGCCCACATCTTTCTCCTAAAAAATATTGGATACATTTTTCTGGGGTAGGTTCGTTACTAAGAAAAATTCTTATTAATGTTTAGCAGTCCTCAAAAGAAACAGCCTGACCTCTACTTAAAATATCATTCCAAAGATCCCACAGTTCACTATCTCTACCAATTTATACAGAAAATCTCTGTTTTAAATAGATTCACATTAAATAAGGGAATATAACCAATAATCAGTCATCTAACTATTAAAAAGCTGTTCTAACATAAAAAAGAGAAAGAACAAAGCATATAAAAAGGAAAAGTAAATTGGAAGAAAAAAAAAACAGAAAAATGCAAAGAGAAGCAAATAAGAAAAACAGAAATAAAATAACCAAGACTAACATACAGAAATAAAATAATTTACATTCATGAATGAAAAATAGAATGCCCCTTAAAAAACTGAACATTCGGGACCAGCAGTTAGCGTAATGGCTATGTCGCTGGACTCCCATGTAATCGACTGTGGTTTGAGTCTCAGGCCCAGTGGCTTAAAACTCACTCCGGGCGCATGTGCGTGCATGCCCAAGAAGAGAATGGCAGAGAAGGGATTGCAGCATGGTCATCCCCACTGGGAGGGTTGATTTCTTGCTTTCTGTCACTCTGTTTCTCTCTGTCTGGCGAGTGCATGCACCCTATACCGAAAACCTCTCCAAAAAGAAAAAAGAAAAAAAAAAAAAAAACGGAACACTCACGACTAAAGAAATAATACTTGGATATTAAGAATTTTTTTACTCCATAGAAATTTAAAAGAAACATTAAAAAATAGGGCTGGTAACATATTGGCAAAAGTAAATAAGAGTGTTATAGGAGTTAGTGAGTAAAATTAGAAGAGTAGTCCAGGATACCTAATGTATGATTTATATGTGTTGTGTGCCAGAAAGAAAGAAAAAAGAATATATAAAGATGAGATGTCCAAGGAAATTTTCTGCTATGTAAAAGTTATAATTGTTCTAGATTTAAAGGGTTCAATAAAAAGCTCAGTATAGTTTACAAAAAAAGAAATTAACCAGGACATTTCATTGTGATATTACAGAAAACTTGATAAATGACCATCTTAAAACATTCCAGTGAGAAAATAAAAAGAATATGATCCCACACAAAGCATCATAAATCAGAAGAACTTTGTGTATGAAGACCAAAATAAAGGAATAGGATGATGTGGTCCAAATAATGAGAGTAAATGGTTTCAATCTTGGAATTTTTTACCCAGCAGAACTATCACAAATCTGTTTCTATACTTCCGCCTATTATACATCAGTTTCTGTCTAAAACATGAAATTCAAGAAATTTTGAAGGTATTTATTAATTGCACATTATTGTTTTCTTTGCTTCTATAAAATTGCACAGTGTTCTAATGTGCTATTTTTTCTTCCCTGTGGAGCTCCTATACATTCTTTACGACTAAACTCTGCCCCATCCTTTAGTTGCCTTTTCTAAAATAATGGTTGATCTCTCAAATTACTTAATGTTCATATTTCTGTTGTAATATTTTCACATAACTGTATAATTTTTTAAACTATTTCCCTCTTTCAAGATTCTTTTAAAGTGAGAAATTTATATTTACTTAACTATCACCAGAATTAAACATGATGTCTAATACAAAGATTATAGTGAAATGATTATGGAAGAGATGTGGACAAAGGCTTGAAGATTTAAGCAAACATAAACAAATAAAAAGATGACTTTCTGTAGATGGGGAAATATTTCTCTGTAGACTTTTTGTTTATGCTTTAAATAAACAACTTGTCTTGTTGATTCTATTTGTATTATTTAAATGTAAATGAGTAATTCAAAACCATTACCATCATGAAACATAATTCCTAGTTTCTAAATAAAATCAACTAGTACAGTCCCACATTTCAGAATATAGTATAAATAAATACTATTGTCCAATCAGTTCAGTGGAATAAATAATCATGTAAAAGATTATTTAAAGCTAGGTTAACATTCATTTTTAGCTTTCTATACTGCAAAGTAGGGAGAGAGTTCAGAAAAAAGACTGCTCCTAAGGGTTTTAACACAAGAAATATTCAACTATATCTGTGGCATACACTGAAATTATTAATGAAGCTTTGAGAATCAGAACATTGCTATCGGCAGCACAGTAAAAAGTATCTACTAACATACATTGTGGTAACCAGAAGAAATGCCATTGATATAGTAGAAAAGGTAGAGAGCTTCTAGGAAACATATACTAAATATGACACTCACAAATATGGTTATATTGTTAATTTATATCACTATCTCAATGAAGGCATTTTGAACTTTTGGAAGGGATTTACTGTATACTAGCTACCTAATACATTATGCTAAATTTATGCAAATCAATTAGTAGCCTATTGTTTGAAAATACTCAAAGCTTTAATATATCACATTCTAAAAACTATAGGAGCAGTTATTAATAGAACACTGAAAGAATAATTGTCTTTTGGGACCAGCAGGTAGTGTAGTGGTTAAGGCGCTGGATTCCCATGTGGCTGACAGTGGCTTGAAACTGGACCCAGCAGCAAAATGGGACCAGCGGATGGCATAATGACTATGTCACTTGACTCCCATGTAGTCAACCAGGGTTTGAGTCCCTGATCTGGTGGCTTAAACTCATGCCAGGTGTGTATGTGTGTGTGTGCCCAAGATCCTGAGAGGAGAAGGGATTTTGGTGTGGCCATTGCTCGGGGGGGGGGGGGGGGGGGGGGGGTGGTGGAGGTGGTGGTGGTGGTGGTGTGATTTCTTGCTTTCAGTCTCTATCTCTCTCTGTTTCCTCTGGCAAGTGATGTGCCTTATAGCAAATATCTTAAAAAAAAAAAGGAGGAAGAATAATGATCTCTTCTACAGTGTTAACTCTACTTGAAAAACTGTTGATATTTCCTCTGTAAATTTAGGATAGATAAAACAAACAAAAAACCAAAACAAAACAAAAAAACAGACTGATAATTATTGGGGCCAGCTGGTGGTATAGTGATTAAAGCAGCTGGATTCCACATGGGTGAAAGATGGTTTGGGTCCTGGACTTGGCTTGAAAAACATCCCAGGTACAAGTGTGTGCATGCCCAAAGTTCTGAAAGGAGGAAAAAGTGGAGGAAAAGGGATTGTGCTATGGCCATTTCCCATGGAGGATGCTATCTCATTTTCCTTTTGTTTCTCTAAAATTAAAAAATAGAACAGTAATTATCAAAATACTTAAATTTACTACATACATTAATGTTGCCATAGTTTACTGAACAAATATTTATCTATCTCTAAATTGTGAAAGGACAATATATGTGGTGTTTAATATTAAACCTTGATTTTTATAAATTACAGGTTGCTGGAATTTATAGATATCTGAAATATTGTATAGAAATGAATATCTGGTGAAGTGAAAGATAGTTCTTAGTAAATTCAGACTTGTGCAACACATTATTCTGATGGTGATCTTTGGTTTCCAAGTCTCTGTTATAAGAACTAATGAAGTGCTTGCTTCGGCAGCACACATATTAAGAACCAATGAAGAGCTAGTCTTCAGTTGCCTAGTTAGGAAAGAAGAGATTCGCTCAAATTATTAGTTCAATAAAGACTTGCTCATGTATGCATAAATTTTAGTCTTTTGGACAAGAGAAATATAGCAATCCCATATTGACTTAACTGTAACAATCTTCAGTCACTACTCAGCTTGCTAGAGGACCATTTCATTTCTGTTATTTTTGGAAATAATTCTTATTGTACATGAAATCACGTCAAAATCACACTCACATTATGTGAGGAATGTGGTCCCTGGCCTTCCCCGCTCTTTTGCCCTCAGATGCTGAATGTTGCTAGTGAGATCTGGTTCTCCAACATTGCTCTGTCTTGGGCCGACTCAGGAGAAGAGAGCAACTGTAGATAGTAGAGACAGTGGTGGGGGGCAATAGAGGGTGGGTAATAGGGGAAGGCAGGGGAACGGGAAAACAAACAAAATGTTTAACTGACACAAAAATGAAAAATTATTTGCTGATGATAATGACTTTGTCTTGACCACTATGCACAGCATCTGTACCGGGAAAAAAATATGCTGTAAACTATAAAGACGTATGGTGATTAAATGTAAATAATAAATTAAACAGACAAAAAATAGACTAATTTTCAGAGCACAACCATACATTCTAATAATATTTCTTATCTCCAGAGCTTCTTTTTGCATTTCTCAAGTCATCACAAAGCTCTATGTTAGTTCACACTAACCAGTGATTTCAAGCCATGCGTACTAGTGGGATCCATGACTTAGTAGTAACACTATTGATTGCAGAGGTACCCAATTTTTGTGATTTGGACATCTGTTTTATGTTTTGTTTTGTTTTGTTTTATTTTGTTTTGTTTTGTTTTGTTTTGTTTTGTTTTGTTATTGCCATAGGGTGTATGCACACATCAGAAAGAGACAGAGAGGGAGAGAGAGAAAAGTGAGAAATTCCCCCACCAGAGGGAATGGCTATGCAGCAATCCCTTCTCCTTCACTCTCCTCTCAGGATTATGGACATGCACTCATACACCCCCAGCCTAATTCTCAAGCCTTTGGTTTCAGGACTTGAAACAAGAAGCTGGCTCTGTGGGATCCAGCAAAGTCAGCCTCCACACCACCTGCTGGCTCTAATTTGGTCACTTTAGCTTCAGTGCATTAGAAAATCACTCCTCCTCTCCACAAGAAAACCCTTTATAATGCTTCTCAAATGTACTGAAATAAAATAATTTTTTATTAAAAATGGGTCAGGTCTGGGAAATCATTCAGAATTTTAGGATAAGTATAATGATTTTTAATTAAAGTAGAACTCAAAAAAAATAAAGACTGAAGTACTTACATGAGACAACTTCAATGAGTTTTTGGCAAATGGAATTAAAATACAAGTTTATTGTGCTGGTAGTTTTTTCCAGAATACACCTTTTCTGTGAACTTTTTGAAGACCACCTCTCCACCCCATATTTACTAGTAAGTTCCTATATATCAGACAACTTTTTTTTTCTGAATGATTTATCCCTAACCTGTTTCTTTTTTTTTTTTTTTTTTTTTTGAGAGATTTTCACTGTAGGGCGCGTGCGCTCGCCAGACAGACAGAGAGAGACATAGAGACAGAAAGCGAGAAGAGAACCCCCAGGGGGGATGGTCACGCCGCAATCCCTTCTCCTCCATTCTCCTCTTGGGATCTTGGGCACGCACGCACACGCGCCTGGCGTGAGTTTTAAGCCACCGGGTCCGGGACACGAACCGCGGTCGACTACGTGGGAATCCAGCGACATAGCCATTACGCTAACTGCTGGTTCCCCCTAACCTGTTTCTTTTTGTCTATAGTTTTGAGTCTCTGAATAGATTTTGAATTACCTAAGAAATACACCATTTTTCCTCCCCCATCTCTTACTTCAACTCCTTCTATTAAATTCTATGTATATCTTGTGTTCTTCTATTTTTTGTCAGATATGTGACAAAAAATATAGACCCTTTTGGGTCTATAATGTAAAATAAAGAATATAACCTTTGTTTTAAGTTAGAGGTTCATAGAAGATTGTATAGATATACTATTTATCACATTATTCAGATTAGGAATAGAATTGTATCAACTGAACTCCAAAACAGCTTTAAAAGTTTTAGTGTATCCTCACAACCATAGACTCCTTTACTCCATGTTATTTTAAGAGGAAGAGTTATTCTTCCACTGCACCATTGCTCATATTTCACAATGTTTCGTTCCAGAATAGTTTTTCCTTTATTGTTAATGTGAGATGCTGGCCTCTCCCAGTGACCAAAGAGAGATTTAAGTTTTTAATAAGAATTTCATACAAATGTTTTAATTTGGAGGTCCTCTATAATACATAACCCAGAAGCAAACTATTTAGCAATGCATAAATATTATATGTAATGGGAAAACAATTCTGTATAAAAATAATAGAGATTATCTTTAGACAACTCTATGTACTATTAAAGAAAATGCAAGGTAAGAGAGTATAATTTTGATATTGTGATTCCTACAGCACTTTGTAAAAGCATAAGTGAATATTGCTTTGAGAATAAGTCAGAATACCTCATAGTATTCCAAAGGAAGCAATTTTTAACATACAGGAAATGACATTACGTTACACAAGAATCCTTTTTCAATTCAAAATAAGCGCTAAGCGATATTTCTCACCTAAGCAATTTAAAATTACCTTTTTGTGATCACAGATGTGAAAAATTTAACTACCATCAAAGAAATACTGATCCATGAAAAATAGGCTCATCTCCTGATGCATTCAAGTTAGCTTCAACATTCACTAGACTAGCAAAGTCTAGGTGTTATCTCTGGGACTCTATGGTCATCCTACATAATTCATATCAAATGAGACAAAACATTCAAACCAAATGAAAAGATGGATTTTTTTTTTCATGTCTGCATACTTAAGGGTTATTAGCAACAGTTTCTTTCTTTGTCTTTCTTTCTTTTTTTTTTTTTTTTTGGAGAGGTTTTTGCTGTAGAGTATGTGTGCTTGCTAGAAAGCCAGAGAGATAGAGAGACAGAAAGTGAGAAATCACCCCCTCATGGGGGATGGCCATGCTGTAATCCCTTCTCCTCCATTCTCCTCTCGGAATCTTGGGCATGCAGGCAGACGTGCCCTGCGTGAGTTTTAGCCGTCGGGTCTGGGACTCGAACCGTGGTCGACTACAGGGGAGTCCAGCGACACAGCCATTATGCTAACTGCTTGTCCCAGCAACAGTTTCTTAATATCATAACCCAGTTTTTAAAAAATTATCTAGGTAAGCAGAAGGACATAAATGAGATAACAGAGAACATTTCTTGTATGTGAGGTAGCACATACACACACATACACACACACACTCAAGGTATCACCTTTGCTCATATGGTACAAAAGGATGAAAGAAATAAAAAAGTAATTAAATATTCTTTGTTGGCTAGGAAAGAACCTCATTGGTGAGTAGATATTTCAGCTCTTTGTTTAACAATGCCACTAGAGAGTCAGCCAGTGGCATGACAGTTCAAGTGGCTGGATCCTACATGGCCACATGTGCCACTGGAGTCCTGGAGCCTGCTGCTTGAGAAAACATTCAGGGCACATGTGTGTTCAAAATCCTCAGAGGCGACTGGAGGAGAAGGATTTGTGATATGGCCGACCCCTTGTGGTTGCTTTCTCACTTTCCCTCTCTTCCTCTCTCCAGCAAATGCATGCATCTGATAGCAAAAAAATTCTTTAACTTGCATTTAAATTTTTGTAAAAAAGTGCAAGTTGATTGGTGGTGACACCAAGTACAATGTCTGAAGAAAACAGGGATAATACATTTTGAAATTAGAGGGAAAGACAGACTAGCAGATAGAGTAAGAGTTACAACACCACACTTGCATTTAGTCGACCTTGGTTCAAATTTCAGACATGGTGGCTAGAGACAAACTGGACTCATGTGCGTGCACACCCAAAGTCCCTGGAGGAGAGTGGAGGAGAAGGGATTATGGTATGGCCAACCCCATCCCGCAGATGGAGAGTTGATTTTTCACTTTCTCAAAAAAAGATAATAATAAAGGTAAAGAAACATTTTAATGTCATAAAGAATAGTTTGGAATTAATTATCATGGATAAAGATTTATTCAATAATTTTAATAACGGGGGCTTAGCGTAATGTACTGCCCTGCTGTTGTGTATGTTGGTCTCACCTCAAGATAGATGCAGCTATACATACAAGCTTTTGGGTTTTCCCACAGGAGAGATGACATGAAATATGTTTCATGTTGCCCATCTTCTCTTTCTTCTCCCTTGTCATTCTAATGGCAGTTATGTTTTTAATATTTATTTATTTATTTAATTCCATTTGTTATTATTACTTTTTGAATTGGCAAGAAAGAGAGAGAGAGAGAAAGAGAAAGAGAGAAAGGGAAAGCGAGAAAGCAAGCAGCCAGATCCTGGGACCCAAACCATGGTGGGCCATTAGAGAATCCAGTGCCTTTAACCACCATGCCACCTGATGGCCCCTCTAATGGAAGTTGTAATTACACTGTCATCCCACTGTATGCTCAAGAGTGGAAGGGCCAAAAAAATGGCCAAACCTGAAACTTAATTTCCCCATAATCTACACAGAAAAAAACCTTAGTTTTATGAAAGTACTATATAAAGATACATAGCACTGTAATACTTCTGTTTTACCAGGCTAAAGTGAATGCATTGTGGAAGTAATGATGCTATATATAACTAGTAAAAATAAAAATGGCAACTAAAGTTAAAAAGATAAAAGTTGCCACTTAAAAGCTATATATATATATAGATATAGTGAAGGAAAAACAAGAGATGAAGGGAGAAGTTTAGAACACCAGCAACAGGGACCCAGGGGACCTAGCCAGTGAATTAGAAGATGATCTCTGCTTGGAATCAGCAGTTAGTGTAATGGCTGTGTCGCTGAACTCCCATGTAGCCAACCGCAGTCCGAGTCCTGGACCCGGTGGCTTAAACTCACACCGGGCGTATGGGCGTGTGTGCCCACAATCCTGAGAGGAGAATGGAGAAGGAATTGCGGCATGGCCATCACCCCTGAGGGGTGATTTCTTACTTTCTATCTCCATCTTTCTGGCACACGCATGAGCCCTATAGCAAAAAACAAAACAAAACAAAACAAAAACCTCTAAAAAATAAAAAGAAAATGATCTCTGCTTCATAGATATGTGAGATGTGAGATAACATTGGTCTATTGTATATGTTGTTTTGTATTTGACTATTGTCATTATCAAGCGCTATTGAGTCCAAGTTTGTCGGTGCTAAGGTTTGTCTATATCTCAGTGTATTGGAAGACTCAGAAAAGTGCTTCCCATTATTGTAAATGATCTTCCTAGCTAACTGATGTGAAGAAAATATACTTTAGTTTTTATAATCTTGTATCAAATTTTCTATCAAGCAATATTTGCAGAATTATTTATATATTTGTAATATGAAAGGAAACCTTGGAGAAAGGACTTTCATTTCCAGTTATGAAGGAGAGGTCTTCTTAAAACAATTTAAAAAGCTATAAAATTAAAAAATGAACCTATAATGGTGTCACATTTTGGATACTAAGATGTGGAAGAGAGGAGAATTACAGCAATGTGAGCAGACTGCTGCTGCATTTTCCCTGGTACATTTGACAATTTTGTGCACAGAGCCAAAGGTTGGGCATCCGGGTCTGGCAAAGTCTGGCAAAGGGCAAGTTCTGGTTGAGAGAAAAAACTAGCATAAGGGCTTCTGGAAAACAGAGCTTTGTGGTTGTCAGTCTCAATGTGACACAGAGGTGAGGATTATAGATCAGTGCTTGCCGGGAGGAGACAAATGAAAACAAACCAGGCTATCAACTTTTAATCCCCCAGATAGGCAGAACTTTAATAAAACTGCTAATCAGTTTTAACTGAGCTCAGTTTGTAACTGAATGAAAGTTATATACCACACTATTCTAGCTACCTGGGAGAGGACAAGTGAACCTCTCTAGAAAAAGATGCTATCAGGTTTTACCATTCATTAGGTACTCAGAATTTAAACAAAAATTTCTAGGCATGTCAGGAAACAGGGAAATATAATCCAGGAATAGGTTTTAGATATTAAGAAAGGACAGGGCCAGTAGGTGGCAAGTGGTTAAGAATGCTAGACTCCCACATGGTTGACCATGGTTCAAATCCTAGACCTGGCAGCTTGCTTCCTCACTTTCTCTCTCTCTCTCTCTCTCTCTCTCTGTGTGTGAGTGTGTGTGTGTGTGTGTGTGTGCCCCTCTCTGGTCAAATTAATATGAAATAGATGAATAAATAAATAAAGTTAAATAAAATAATTCTTTAAAAAAATAAATTAAGTATTCCAATGGGGCCAGTAGGCAGTGTAGTGGTTGGGTCACTAGACACCGCATGGCAGACCTTGGTTCAAGTCCTGAACCTGAAGGCTTGAAACTCACAACAGGCAAGGGTGCATGTGTGCCCAAGATCCCAGGAGGAGAAGGGATTGCAGAATGGTCATCCTCTTTGGGGAGGGTGATTTCTCACTTTCTCTTTCAATGATTCTGACTCTCACTGGGAGGTGCATATGCCATATGACAAAAACCTTTAAAAAGTTAAACAAAAAATAGTGATTAACTCATGGGCAACTTTGACATTGGATTTAGTAGTTAAGAACTTAAAATAACTATAACTGATTACTCAAAAAATTAAGAGAGAATGAGAGAGAGAGAGAGAAAATTGGAGAAAACAGAAAATAGTACTGGAGAAATTTGGCAACAGAGAAAGTATACTTTAAGAAACAATATTAGAGAGGCCAGCATGTGGCATGATGATTAAGGCACTGGACTCCCACATGGCCAACCTCAGTTCAAATCCCAGACCTGGCAGTTTGAAAATCATGCCAGGCACATGTGCACATGTGCCCAAAATTTCAAGAGTAGAATGGAGGAGAAGTGATTGCAGCATGGCCATTCCCTGGGAGGGAGGGGTGTAATTTATTTCTTCTCTCTCTCTTTCCATAAAATGCATGTGCCTTATGACAAAAGCATAAAAAAGAAAGAAAGAATATTAGAAATAATGAAAAAATTTACAAAGTGATAAAATCATCAATAGAAAGTAAATCATTTTTCAAAACAATTATATAATCATTTTAACATACCTCTCTTGATAACTGAAAAAAGAAATAGAAAAAATTAGCAATGGCATTAAAGATCTATAAAAGTGGTTAATGGGGCCAGCTGGTGGTATGGTGATTAAGGAAGCTGGATTGCACATGGTTAGCATGTGTGGTTGTAGTACTTACCACTTCATACAAGTGGAATCATCAGATCTGTTCTTTTGTACATAAACTTCACTTCTAGGTATATACCCCAAACTTTCGAAAGCAGAGATTCAAATAGATATTTGTGCACTCATGTTTTTGGCAGCATTATTTATAATACGCAAAGAATGGAAGCAGCCATTCATCAATGGTTGAATATGTAAAGAAAACATTATCTTGGTACCAACAGTTGGCGTAATGGCTGTCACTGGACTCCCATGTAGTTGACCGTGGTTCTAGTCCCAGATCCAGTAGCTGAAACTCATGCCGGGTGCATTGTGTGTGCATGCCCAAGATCCTGAGAGGAGAATGTAGGAGAAGGGATTGCAGCATGGCCATCCCCCTGGGGAGAGAGATTTCTTGCTTTTTGTCTCTCTGTCTTTCTGGTGAGCACACGTGCCTTATAGCAAAAACCTCTCAAAAAAGAAAATATGATTTTAATATACCATGAAATAGTCAGCCTTAACAAGGATAGGGATTCTGACATATGCCACAACATGAATGAATCTTGAAGAGACTGTGCTAAGTAAAAGAAGATAGATACAAAAAAAAATAAAAAAATAAAAAAAAACAGATACTGCAATTTCACTTACATGAAGTATCTAGAATATTCAAATTCATAGAGACAAGAAAGTAGAATGGTGAATGCCATGGGATGGGGACAAAGATGTTTATTGTTTAACGGTCAGGAGTTTCAGTTGGGCAGTACTGGAGATGGATGGTGGTGAAAGGTGCGAAATGTTGTGACTATAGTTAACATGCAGAGCAGTTTTTCAAAAACCTATTAAAAAGGTACATTTTTTTTATAATAATAATAAACCACTACTTAGTAATCATTATAATGAAAGATGTGAAATAAGAAAGAAATTTAAAAACATTATTAGGAGATATTAAAGAAGACATAAATAAATGAAATAATATACCATATTCTTGGATTTAAAAATCCAATAGTTATTTCCAACTAATACACATATTTCATATAACTGAATTAAAATTTACAAACTGAGTATAAAATGTATATAGAAAACATTAGGAACCAAGAATAGCCAAAATAATTTTGAACAAAAGAAGAAATATTAAGGATTTACACTCCCTAATATCAAAACTTTTATATAACTACACCACTTTTGAAATTTTTATTTTATTTTTTTAATTGACAAATAATAGTTGTATATGTTCATGAGGTACAAAATGATGTTATGATACTTGTGTACATCATGTAATTATTAGATCATTAAATCAGTGTGCTATTGGCCTATTGACATACTAATCAATGAGTTAAGCAAAGTGTCTAGAAACAGAGAAGAAATATGTAGGTAATATAAGTATGAATACATATGAAAACACGTAAATTTTATACACACACACACACACACACACACGGTTGGAGTAATAGGCTATACCATATAAGTTTCTGTAACAATATGATGTCACATAAAGACTAAATTGCCTAATGACACATTTCTCAGAATGTGTCCTTGTCATTATGCAGGTTATGACTGTATGTACATTTAGAGATAGAGTGAGAACATTTAGAAGTTACAATGCAGTAAGAAAAGGATGATGATTTCATGAAACAGTGATGAGTTAATTATATAAAAGTAAATCTTGACCAGAATTAGACTAAGCACATAAAAACAAAGAAGAAAAAAATCAGTGGAGATATTTGATTGATCTAAATGTTACATTTAAAACAAGAAAACTAGAAGATAACGTAGGGACAGATATTTGAAATCTTTATATAAACCAAAGGATTTTTAAATAGGACTCAAAATACAATAACGAAAAGACTGATAATTGAATTATATTAAAATCAGTTACAATCATTCATCAAAAGATACCATTTACAAAATAGTAATCACATATATCAAACAAACAAGTTGTATTCACAACATTTAAAGGGTATCTTAGGGACCAGCAAATAGTGTAATGGTTATGTTATTGGACTCCCAAGTGAATGACTGCCATTCCAGTCCCAGACCCTGCAACTTGAAATTCACACCATGTGCATGCCTGTGTGCCCAAAATCTTAAGAGGAAAATGGAGAAGGGATTGCAGTATGGCCTTTACTTAGCAGGTGATTTCTCACTTCCTGTCTCTCTGTTATTTAGCGGGTGATTTCTCACTTCCTGTCTCTCTGTTTCTCAGTTTCTCTGGTAAACACACATGGCCTATAGCAAAACAAAACAAAACAAAATAAAACTCTCTATATATAAATAAATAAATAAGCAAATAAATCAATTAAATAAATAAATAAATAAAGGTATTGCATTAATTTCTTAGGACTGCCATAAAAAAATGACCACAAACTAGGAGACTTAAAGCAAAAAATATATTGTTTCCCAGTTCTAAAAGAACTCCAAATCAAGATCTCTTCAGTCTCCACTCCCCTTTAGGGATCTCTGCGACTATAATTCCCTGTCTCCTCCAGCACCTGGTGGCTCTTGGCATTCTTTGCTTTCTTGGCTTATGGCCGCATCATTCCGATTTCTGCCTTTATTTTCACATTGTCTTCTCTTCTGTCTATATCAAATCTCCTTCTGCCTTTCTACTACAAGAGAGCTTGTCATTAGATTAACTCTGCGTTATCCAGTTATCTTCTCCTGTTGATATGCTTAATCACATCAGCAAAGACCCAATTTTGCAAAACATTCACATGATCCAGTGATTTTAACTTGATTATCTTTTAGGAGATCTTATCTGCCCTAACACGTACATCATCTACAAGTCAACCAGAAAAATGAAACAGCACTGACAAAATCTTAAGTACTTGTCCAAATGACCAATTCTCTTTGTCTGAGTTACCCTACAAAGAGTAACAAATGTGCTAGTAGTTTTCTCCAGGAAGAATTCAGAAGAATTGGATTACTAAGATCCTGGAAAATGTGAAACAGATAGGAAAGGTAGAGTATGTTACTGAGTCTGTTACTGCTATGGCAAATTTGTGAACAAATCTCAGAGGACTTTCTGAGAAGTCATATAGATTGCATCTAGACATTAAGTAAAAGAGGAAAGAAATATTTATTCTTTAGACCGTTTTCCCCTGTGGTCTTTACTTGGCCAAAGGGGTGTTAACTCCCTTGTATAAGAATATCTAAAAGTCATCTCCCCGGAACAAAGTCCATGATGGAGTATGAAACTTCCAGGGTACAGTTGAAGCAATGTGATACTAGATTAATTTAGCAACCATGGTTTTCCACAACAATATCTAAAATAAACTGAAAAAAATGAACCCAGGAACCCAGGTTTTGTGAGGTGAGACAAAAGAGAGTTCAACACACGAGCAAATGATAGAATCTGTTTAACATTTTCTTAGTTAGGAAAACTCAAATCATATCTTGGTTAAGATGCAGTACTGCAGAAACTTTTACAACTTCTCTTCTGGTAGGAGTAAAAGTTGACAACCACTTTTTAAAATGTTTGACAGTGTCTATTAAATTTGAAATATATATGCCCTACGACACTGCAGGTCCACACCTAGATATATATCTAACACGAAGGTAAGTATGTACACAGATACTCATAGTATCATAATTAGAAAGAAAGCATGCAAGTATGCATCAGTATTAGATGACTAAGCAATTGTGGCTTATTTATATAGTAGATATCTACATAGTGATGAATAAGAAAAAAATTACTGCTCAGTATGCGCTACACTGTCTATTGTCCTCAACCTTTCTGTTTTCTAGCTCACATATCCTTTTTCCTGATTTATCTTCATAATAATCATTATGTTTTAATATACTATCTAATGTACTACTTGTTTTTGTGTATATTTTGCTTCTTGCTACTTGAACCAACCATAGCTGGGTAAAGGCAAGGACTTTAGCTTATTTAATTCAGTGCTGTATTCTTTTTTTTTTTTTTTTTTGAAGAGGTTTTTTTGCTATAGGGCGCATGCGCTAGCCAGACAGACAGAGAGAGACAGAGAGACAGAAAGCGAGAAATCACCCCCCAGGGGGGATGGCCACACTGCAATCCCTTCTCCTCCATTCTCCTCTCAGGATCTTGGGCACACACGCACATGCGCCTGGCATGAGTTTAAGCCACTGGGCCTGGGACTAGAACCATGGTCCTCAAATATCTGGTCCATTGAAGTTTTCCTTCCTTCTTATCCAATAAAGATGTTGATTTTTTTTTCAAGTTATGTTTCTTTGAATTTTCAACAGGCTTATTAAAATACTGTAGGCATAATATAACTGTAGAAGAGAAAAATATTAGAAGAGAATACTGAGATATACTTTCAAAATTGGTCTAATATGGTTATTATTTCTTCTTGACAAAGTATACTTTTTATCAGTGTATAACAAAACCCTTTATTATGTATGCTGTCTTTAATATTTTGATATTATCTTTAGTCTGACATTAAGGTTTTCTTTAAGTGTTTTACAAGACCACTCTTTCTCTCTCTCTATTTCTTTCTTCTTTCTTCCTTTCTAATGTTTTTGTCAGAAGGCACTTGTTTTTGTCAGAGGGAGACAGATATAAGGGGAAAGTGAGAAAGCATCTGTCATAGGGAATGGTTGTGTCACAATCCTTTCTCCACTCCTCCCTTCTTTTTGGATCTTAGATGCATACACACACACACACACACACACACACACACATGCATACCTGGTGTGTTTCTCAAGCTGCCAGGTACAGGACTTCTATCACAAAGTCAGTCATGTGGGATCTAGCTGCTTTAACCACTACAGAGTAGCCATCTACAGGCTATTTCAGGTTTCCTTTTATATATCTATACATATATTATTATTATATATTAATATAGTAAAGAGGACTTCAAAAAGTTTGTCAAAAATAGAATTAAAGTTTATATTAGTGTTCATTGTTTTTTATGGTTAAGTACTATTCTGCTGTGTATATGTGCCACACTTTTTCAATCCATTCATCCATTCTTGGACATTTGGGTTGGTTCCATGACTTAGCAATTATGACTAATGCTGCAATAAACATGAATATGCAAGAGTTTTCCCACTGAGTGCATTCCTATCCTTTGGGTAGATACCCAGGAGTGGAATTGCTGAATTGTATGCTTTGACTGGATTGATATGCAGTGTATTCACTCTGGGAAGATTCATTTTGTTTGCTGTGGAGATGTATAGTTATTAAATGTAAAAAACAAAAATAAATTGTCAGTGGTGAGAAAGAAAAATAAACTATTCCCATTACTGGAAAAAAAAATACTTTTTATGGTGCAAAATAATTTTTAATCAATGCACAAATTTTCATAATACACAATTTCCAGGAGCTTTAGACGAACCCTAATATAGTGATACACACACACACACATATATGTATATGTGGTTTCCATCCAAACTTAAATAGATAAATTTTCTGTATTTTTGCAGGAAAAAAAGCAACAGACTATTTGATCTTAGTTTATGTGTAATACAAGTTGGTATATTATTTTTCAAGCTTATTCATTTTCTTCCTAAGTGAGAAAGAGAGTACTACAACACAACCTTGCCTCTTTGAGCATCCCCCAGTCTTAGTTAGCCACAGATCATGGCCATGCTCATTCCTAGCATATACCCAGGGAGTTCTCAGAATTTGAACCTGTGACCTTGAACATGGGTCAGCCTCACTAAGCATTGCATTTTACCACTGCACTATTATCAAACCTTGTCTTTTTAATTTTTATTCTAACTTTAATTTATTTATATTGTTTTATTATTATGTTAGAAGTGTATGCCAGCTTAGTGTTTTTGTTTTACATTTGTTTTATACTTTATTTGGTTTTATTTTTTTCTTCTGTTCTTCCTGTAAATCATTTACATTTTCTCTACTATCAAATATTTACTTTTAGTCTTCTGTTGGTTGTTGTCACTAGTTTACTACTATTTATTATCTAATTTGTATTTTCCTGTAGGTTTATAATACTTAAAACTACTTGTTCATACCCCACAAGACAATTTACTTAGCACGTACTAATGACTCTTACAGTCACCCTCTTAGTATCATTGTTTTTGGCATTGCTAATTTAGACAAGAAATTTACTGAGATATTTACCCATCCTCACTTTCCATATTACAGATCTTCTTGGAGTCATTTCTATTCCTACTGAAGTACTTCTGCTGTAAGTGTTGTCAAAAAATATCACTGGAAAATACATTTTCCATGAACTTATATTTATAAGGCTCTATTGAACTAACCAAGGTATTCAAATGATAGCTTACTTGTATGTAAAATGTGTCCAATGATTTTTAAAAACTATTAACGTATTTCCCATCTCTTGAATATGACTTACTGAGAATCTGAAGTCTATATTACTCCCATCTTTTACTAGTGAACTTTTTCTCAGGAATGGCCTTTTTCTCTTCATAAAATGATATTTGTAATGTGTGGGAATTTATTTTGCCATTACATGCCCTACTTGTCATTTCTATGTTTACTTATTGGACATTCTATTTTTTTATATCTTTAAGTATTTTTTATATCTTTAAGTATTGCTTCCTTTACTTGTTCTCTTATTTGGGGACTCATCAAACTTATATTAAGATTTCTTAGTCATTATTTTGGAATAGCTTTCTTATCTCATCATTCAGTTCATCAATTCCATCTGTTGATCATATCCATATTTCTATCTAACACATTTATTGAAATTCTTAGTTCAGCAATTAACATTTTATAATAACAAACTGCCTCTGTCTCATAGTGCTTGTGACTGCTGCCAGTTTGTAATTTCATTCCTTACCTTTCTTACCATATTTATTATACGTCTAAAAATTGTTCTGCCTCGGGACCAGCAGTTGGCGTAATGGCTATGTCACTGGACTTCCACATAGACGACTGCGGTTCGTGTCCCGAACCCGGTGGCTTAAAACTCACACCGGACGTGTGTGCGTGAGTGCCCAAGAACCCGAGAGGAGAATGGAGAAGGAATTGCAGCGTGGCCATCCCCACTGGGGGGTGATTTCTCGCTTTCTGTCTCTCTGTCTCTCTCTGTCTGTCTGGCAAGCGCATGCGCCCTATAGCAAAAACCTCTAAAAAAAAAAAATTGTTCTGCCTCTTCTACAAATTCAGTTCTCTAGTTATCTTTCTCCATGTTGCTGTTCTTCAAATACCTGTTTTCCTCCTGTGAGGGTATTATGTTAGGTTATACATTCTGTCATTACTAGTTATTTATTTATATTTGAAGGAAGAGGTGCTAAACTTTACTTTTTGGTACTTCTTGTGCAGTTAGGATGTGGGTGAACATCGGGACTTAGAACGTTGGCTTACATATGGTTTTCAAACATACTCTGGGTTTATTGACTTATATAATACTGAACCTCAGGAAAATCACCTGATCTAATTCTTAAGTGAACCTGTGACCTTGAACATGGGTCAGCCTCACTAAGCATTGCATTTTACCACTGCACTATTATCAAACCTTGTCTTTTTAATTTTTATTCTAACTTTAATTTATTTATATTGTTTTATTATTATGTTAGAAGTGTATGCCAGCTTAGTGTTTTTGTTTTACATTTGTTTTATACTTTATTTGGTTTTATTTTTTTCTTCTGTTCTTCCTGTAAATCATTTACATTTTCTCTACTATCAAATATTTACTTTTAGTCTTCTGTTGGTTGTTGTCAATAGTTTCCAGGGAGTTCTCAGAATTTGAACCTGTGACCTTGAACATGGGTCAGCCTCACTAAGCATTGCATTTTACCACTGCACTATTATCAAACCTTGTCTTTTTAATTTTTATTCTAACTTTAATTTATTTATATTGTTTTATTATTATGTTAGAAGTGTATGCCAGCTTAGTGTTTTTGTTTTACATTTGTTTTATACTTTATTTGGTTTTATTTTTTTCTTCTGTTCTTCCTGTAAATCATTTACATTTTCTCTACTATCAAATATTTACTTTTAGTCTTCTGTTGGTTGTTGTCACTAGTTTACTACTATTTATTATCTAATTTGTATTTTTCTGTAGGTTTATAATACTTAAAACTACTTTCCGTATTTCCCATCTCTTGAATATGACTTACTGAGAATCTGAAGTCTGTATTACTCCCATCTTTTACTAGTGAACTTTTTCTCAGGAATGGCCTTTTTCTCTTCATAAAATGATATTTGTAATGTGTGGGAATTTATTTTGCCATTACATGCCCTACTTGTCATTTCTATGTTTACTTATTGGACATTCTATTTTTTTATATCTTTAAGTATTTTTTATATCTTTAAGTATTGCTTCCTTTACTTGTTCTCTTATTTGGGGACTCATCAAACTTATATTAAGATTTCTTAGTCATTATTTTGGAATAGCTTTCTTATCTCATCATTCAGTTCATCAATTCCATCTGTTGATCATATCCATATTTCTATCTAACACATTTATTGAAATTCTTAGTTCAGCAATTAACATTTTATAATAACAAACTGCCTCTGTCTCATAGTGCTTGTGACTGCTGCCAGTTTGTAATTTCATTCCTTACCTTTCTTACCATATTTATTATACGTCTAAAAATTGTTCTGCCTCGGGACCAGCAGTTGGCGTAATGGCTATGTCACTGGACTTCCACATAGACGACTGCGGTTCGTGTCCCGAACCCGGTGGCTTAAAACTCACACCGGACGTGTGTGCGTGAGTGCCCAAGAACCCGAGAGGAGAATGGAGAAGGAATTGCAGCGTGGCCATCCCCACTGGGGGGTGATTTCTCGCTTTCTGTCTCTCTGTCTCTCTCTGTCTGTCTGGCAAGTGCACGCGCCCTATAGCAAAAACCTCTAAAAAAAAAATTGTTTTGCCTCTTCTACAAATTCAGTTCTCTAGTTATCTTTCTCCATGTTGCTGTTCTTCAAATACCTGTTTTCCTCCTGTGAGGGTATTATGTTAGGTTATACATTCTGTCATTACTAGTTATTTATTTATATTTGAAGGAAGAGGTGCTAAACTTTACTTTTTGGTACTTCTTGTGCAGTTAGGATGTGGGTGAACATCGGGACTTAGAACGTTGGCTTACATATGGTTTTCAAACATACTCTGGGTTTATTGACTTATATAATACTGAACCTCAGGAAAATCACCTGATCTAATTCTTAAGTTTCAGTATGAAGTTTGATATCTTTGTTTTTAGATTTCTGAGAGAAATTGTAAGTTAAATGAATATATACAGAACTCTTTTGTGAAGAGGTTTTACTACCATTGTATGATTTCTCTGCTGCAACTGACAATGTTGTTCTATTTATAAATCATAGTGAACTAAAATAAGGTCTCTGACAAGTTTGGATACTGAAAACCTCCTGCTATCACTAACCTCCTGTTAGTCCTCATGATGAATAGGTGAAGCAGGATGTGTGTATTGGTACCATCAAAGGTAATTTATATGAAAGAATTTCACTTTAAATTTGGCTAAAAATGTGGTATTAACCTGTGTCTGCAAGTGATTGAGGTATTGGCAATCATTCTTTGAAACAAAATATTTTTACCTTTTACCTTATTTTGTTTCCAAGCAGTCATTACTTTGTAGAAAATTCTACAATCTTGCTTTTTTGTTGTTAATTGACTGTATGTGTTTTTCCCAAAGAAAGACAGAAAGATAGAGAGAGAATGAGGGAGAGAGAGAAAGCATCCCCAAATGGGACATGGTTATGTCTCAATTCTTTCTCCATTCTCCATCCTGTGGGAATTTTGATCATGTACCTATATGTGTCTTACAGGTTTTTCGAGCTGTTGGGGCTGAGATTTCAATCACAGTTGGCCTTGTGAGATTTGCTGCCTTTAATCACTAGGCTACAGGACAGACCCTCTTGTGGTTTCCTTTCATAGGTCTCAGCTTATTCTATTATTTGTTTACTATTCATTGATTCCAATAAAAAATAAATAAACAAACACATAAATAAATATTTTCCTCATGTTAATCAATGGGGTGAGTAGATATTTCTTTATTCTTATTACTTACTACCTTCCTGATTTATACTGCTTTGCCAATTGTTATAAATTTATATTAATATATCAATAATAAGTAGCCTGAAGGGAGGAGGAGTCAGTTATAAAGGGAACTCCTTAATTAATCTCTACATCTTCCCAATTCTAGTACTTCTACTGTGACTGATTTTTAGTAGTAAATGGAATTCTTATTTTTTCCTCCAAAATGCCCCATTTGTTCTCATCTCCCATCCTTCCTTTCTATATTATGGATATTACTTAATTTCTTATGGCATTTTCTCCTTTTGCAGTCCACTAACATTGTAACTTCTCAAAGATAATTACAAATCTAGTATTCATCTCTTCCATCATACTCTTCCCATTTATATTACGTATAATGAATCAATTAGTGTTTTTGGCCGTTGAGTTATAACCTTCCATACTTTTTAATGCTGTTGGAGGTTTCTGTCATTTTATCTGTAATCCCTTTAGCTATTTTCTAGAATATATAATGTAAACAGAATGAGTATGTAGAGAGGTGGCCATTAGGTCTCTGTGGGAGGCTGCGCACCAGTGAACATCGCTGGTTTCTCAGATAGCAAATAATTACACAATGCCAAAGGCCACAATTGGTTCCCTTCAAAAAACCTGACCTTCGAAACCATACTCTGATTGGCCACTAGAATCCCTCAGATTTGCATATCTGGCACCTCATGGTTGGTCCAAAAGCAAGCAATCATAACCCACCTTTTATAACCAATCATAACCCATCTTTTACAACCAATCACAGCCCACCAGCATGTATATAACCACGATGCCTGGCCCACAATCGCCAGACTACCAGGAAAACGACACAGACGACCAGGAAGACGACCCTGAAGACCCCGAAGAGCTGACACCGCGTCGTCTCCAGACGACCCTGAAGAGTTGTGACACTGCGTCATCTCCGTGCTGCTCACAATAGACGATGCGACCCTGAAGAGTTGTAACACTGCGTCGTCTCGGTGCTGTACCGTGCTGCCCACAATAAACGGACAACCCTGAAGACACTGTGTTGTCTCCGTGTTGTAACACTGCGTCCGTGGTCCTGCCTCTCCCTCCTTCCCTCAGGAAACCTGTTCGACTGACCCCCCCCCACCCCACCCCACCCCCCGCTCCTGGACAGGTCTCTGTACTTATTTGATAATATTAGCTACAGATATGTAAGAAGGAAATTATTAATTAATTTACTTCTTGAGAATGCCAAATAACAACTTTAATAACTGGTTTAACTCAAGTCTCCATGTATTACCTGATATATTTATTCATTCTAAATATAATGAAATTAATTAAAATTTATCCATTGGTATCCAATATTAATTTTGGATTTTATCAAGATTTTTAGGGGCCAGCAGGTGGTGTGGTGGTTAAGGTGCTGGGCTTCCACATGACTGATTGCGGTTCAAGTCCCAGACCTGGTGGCTTCTTTTCTCACTGTTACTCTGTCTCTGCTGAACACACGTGCCCTATAACAAACATAATAATAGTAAGGATAAATAAAAATAAGTAATTTTTAAAAAAGATTTTTAATTTGCTTTCTTATGACACTAATCTAGACTCTAAGTACTATCCAAGCAAATTAATTTATGTATGTTTTTCAGAACAGCAGCAGCCGAGATAGGTCTCTCAAATTTAAAATGATTGTATCATGATATGTGACTTAAAGGTGAATGAGCTATTAGTGATATAAGATGAATATTAATGTGCTTCTCTCTAACCTATTCTGTTTTAAACTATCTTAAATCTCACATATAGAAATATTTTAAAGAGGCATAATAATACAAAATCATGAAATAACCTGACCATTACAAGGAGATAAATTTGTTAACAAAAGAAGCAACTTATTCAATGTGGTCTGGTAATTTAGAGTAAGTTGACATTTTAAGAAAAAGAGATCTTATATTGTAAATCACAATGGAATTAGTTCATCAAAAAAATGTATGATGTGAATAGAGTAAAAATATAAATACTACAGTAAAATGCCTATAAGTGAGAGAGAAGGCCACAACTGCATAAAAACAGACCCTTTTAAACTAAACATTGTGTTTTAATTGAATTGCCTGCTGAGCCAAACAAAAATCAAGTTTCTCCCAGGATCAGATTCTGACTGTCATGCACTTTAGGTAAAAGCAAGCAAAATGCCTCTCCATGTTTCCAGGGAGTACTATGGTTGTTATAGGGTTTTGGAAAGCTTTTCGACAGAGGTTTTTGTAATTGTATTTTTTCCCAGGTTAAAAGAATTCTCTAATCACAGTGCCTTAGGTACTTCCCTACCTGTGGTTACGCAGGAGACCACTGTGACTCACAGGAGGAGCCCTTTTTGCAAGATTGAAACTAATTTTACACAAAGTTCATTGAAGCTTTAGAGTATCGAATTTCTTAGGTAATGAAACTACCTTTTAAGAACTTTTCCAATTAAGGTTTGCGCCTTCATGGAATTTTTTGTTCTAATTGTCACAGTAAATATGTGTATGTTATATCCATATACTATTAATATATCAAATATTATATGTTCATACAATAGATAGGCATGAATGCAAGTATAATACAACATAAAAATGATGAAAGTCAAACTGTCTTTTCTTTTTATAGCAAGATATATAATAATCTACAAAAGGGGGTTCAAAAAGTTCATGTAAAAATGAAAGTTTTTTTTTGAAATCATATATAGAGTTTTTATAATATAGATGTTCTTTGAACTTTTTTTGAGATCCCATGAGTTTAATATGTGTTAAAAATTGTTTAAAGAGTAGTTTTTAGATTGGCAGGTAGCATGGTGCTTAGCAGCTGGACTCCCACATGAGTGAGCATGGCTTGAATCCCAGACCCAATGACTTGAAAATCATGCCAGGCACATGTACATACATGTTGATAATCTTGGGAAGAGAATGGAGGAAAATGGAGAAAGGATTTGCGGTATGACCATCCTCCCTGGGGAGTTATTTCTTATTTTCCTTCTCTGTCTGTCTCTGTATTTCTTTGGTACATGCACATGCCTTATGGCAAAAAACTAAAAAAAAAAAAAAAAAAAAGCGCTCATTTTACCTCAATCTTATTAAGTAATAGAGCACAGTTCTTAGATTTCATTTTACCTCAATCTTATTAAGTAATAGAGCACAGTTCTTAGATTTCAGTTTCAATTTCTTTCCCCGATTGTTTATGTCTTTCTCCAAGCAATCACTAGTCTACTCTGATTTTTGTGACAAGGATTATACAACTTTATGTAAATTACAAAATAATACTGTTTTCCCTCCTTTTCAAAATTGTACAAATGAATTCCACCCAACTATTGATGAATATTCATGTAATTCACTGTTTCATTACATGGCTAATGATATTTGGATTGATTCCAACTTTTCACACAGCTTTTATTTATTTATTTATTTGTGACAGGGTTGTACTACATTGCCTAGACTGGCCTTGAAATCACGATCCTCCTTTCTCAGCCTCCTGAGTAACTAGGGTTACTGACACATCCCAGGATACCCAGTTTCTCTCAAAAATGAGTAAACTCATGTAAATATTATTGTATGTGTCTCCCTGTATTCATATTCCAACAAGTTTTACCCAGGTTCATTTTTAGGAGAAAATGTGAACTGTTTTTCAGAGGGTTTTTAGACATATATTCTATTAATTAGCACATCAACTAAAGTGCTGTTACGAAAAGAGTCAAAGTATAGTGACTTGGATACTTTTTTCTCTTTTACAAAACATTTCAGAGTTGAACAACATGGGTCTTATAGGACAGTTCTACCTCTGAGGTCATTCAAGGCCTGGTCCTTTGCGCTTTCCTCTCTCCAACTTCCAAGGGTTCTGTTTTCATTTATATGGTTTCAGGGCTCACTTTTACATCTATATTCCTATTCATACAAAGCATAGAACAAAAAGATAAGACAAGCAGATTATCTCAAATGAAATGATCCAGAAGTTACCTTTATCTTTTCACTCAGGTGTTAAGACTCATTTAGTCACATGACCATAGGAATCTTAAAGGGAGGATAGGAAATTCATCACTAGTCATTAGTTTCTCTCTGGCCAAATATCCATGCTCACCCTTCTTCCAAACATGAAAAGCCCTTTTGTAAGGAGTACCTAACAAAAGAAGATCATTCAAAGGTCCCATGCAATGGATGGATCCAGCTTAATGTCCAGCTCAATGTTCAGAGTCTTCAGGTCCTGCATAGTGTTTTCCAGGAAATTAGGATTTAGTTTATTACTCTGACAACTTATAGATAGTATCCCAAGTTCCTGCATATAATTTCAGTCAAAAGAGAGCAGTTAAACAGGAAGAGAATAATAACAAAAAATATTTCCATTAAAAACAAAGAAAAAAGAAAACAAAAAATTCAGTGGAGGTTGGTACATTATAGTAACAAAATGTTGCTGGGTGAGAATTCCAAGTATGTGTACCCTGGAAGTAAAGTAATATAGTTGATTTGAAACTGCTTTTGTTATTTTTTAAAAAGAGAATTGAAAATACACTTTGAAATATTTACATGAACTGATTTAAAGTTTTGTTGTTCTTGTTGTTGTTAATCTGTATGTTCCTTTTGGAAGTAAACACTGAAGAATGCTCCTTCGTAGTGCTTGCATGGCTCATACAGTCCACCTCCTGCCAGAGGACTTTGCTAGAATTTAACCAGCAGCAGGCATTTGTTAACCGGTCTTGGGATTTCTATGACAATCATGTATCTATGTATAAAAACAGAACAGAAATCTATGAACAAACACCGAATTCATATAAATCTCTCTTTATATAAAGGTTAGGAAAAGATATTGAAAGCTATACTAATAGGAAAAAATATGCAGAAATTTGAGAGAAACTTGAGACTATTTGCCAGAAAGTGAAAATAGACCCCCCCCAAAAAAAGGGGAGATGAGATTAAAAGTATTAATGTCTCAATAATATGAATACTAGCGTCAAATAAGAAAGAAAAATGACAGAACTTTAGAACATAAAAAAAAAAATAAAATTTAGCTTAAGGGCCTGTTTCCAAATGAACATAATTCATAAAATGATTTATCATATGTTTTTTTAGAATTTTTGTGGTAGAGTTAAGCAAAATAAAACAAACAAACAAAAAACTGTAAAGGGAATAAAAGGTGTTTACAAATTCTCTGGAAAGAGAGTTGAGAATAAAGGAGACTTTATCGTTTATCATGTAACAGCTAACAAACTAGGATGACATAGCCACCAGACTAAACCCAAACCATACTTTGCTAGAACAAAAGAGAGGGCAAACTGTGCCCTCTAGAAGTAACCTTCCAGATTCCCATTTACATTCTCTATGAAAATGAAGAATTGAAACTTGTAAAATTCTAATTGGATCATGCAGATTACAGTTTCATTGGTTCAGAAACAAAAGTTCAAGATTCAGTTTGTGGTTTTCCCAGAAACACAGTAAGTGAATAGCTCCAGTCAATGAATGACTTCTAGATTCCTTGTAAAATTTAGAGCCAGTTAACCACTTAACAACATTAAATTCTGGAAGTAAAGGAACAAACATCTAAACATATGCACGGTAATTATTTCTAAACTAAATTTTATTTATTTATTTATTTTAAGTTTTTTTTTTTGCGGTAGGGTGCATGTGCTTGCTGGAAAGAAACAGAGAGACACAGTGAGAAGGAAAGGGAGAAATCACCCCCAAAGGGGGATGGCCATGCCATAATCCATTCTCCTTCATCCTCCTCCTGGGATTTTGGGCACACACACACACGCACACACACACACACACACACACACTCTCAAGCATAAACCACAGGGCTGGGACCCCAACCTCACTCTGCCATGTAGGAGTCCAGAGCCATAACCATTCTAACACCTGCTGGCACTCTAAACTTTTAACATGCAAAATAAGACTCCAGTATAATCTTAGCCAATAACATAAAGGCAATGCTCCCAGAGTTGCTTTCATTTTCAAGTTCCTTCCCCCATTGTTTATGTCTCTCTCTAAGCAATCACTAGTCTACTCTACATTACTAAAAAATGGATTGCAAAAGGAAAAATTCAAAGAAACAAGAGATATGAATATTTAACACACACATATATAGTATGTGTGTATTTTATATACCTAAGGCCAGTTCGAGATTTAGCAGGATTGTGGCCATTTTGAAATTTAAAAGTCTCAATGAGAATTGTCTGAACAAGTGCCATGTCGTGGGGAGGTCTGTTTGAGGAACCGGCAGGCAGAGAAACCACGCGTGAGTATTTGAAGGAAAGTAGGAATCAGGAAAATTGTTCAAGGGAAAGTAATAAAGTATTAACAAAGTAATCGACTTTGATTGACGGTAGTGAGGACTGCTGTGCACGGGCTTCTATCTTTTATCTATAAATACTGAGCACATGTTTAGCTTTTTCCAGAGAGTTGGGTGATGCTTGCCAACGGTCTGGTTGTGGAAACAAACTCCTTTTTCCAGGCTCTGCCTCTCTGTCCTGCCTGTGAGAAGCGGCAGCCGATCTCGTGTGTGGTGACGACTGGAGCCCCCACAGGGCACATCGGCGGGAATTATCCCACGGAAACTTCCGGTGGCTCCCGGACCCGCTTTAGCTCGGGGGAACTTTCCAGGTACTTGCTGCTGTTCGGCCATTCGCTTTAGCCGCAGGTTCGGAATGGACACGCTCATTTTTGGGGTAGGCAAAAACGAATTATAAACCCGAAAGTCAAAGCCTGTACTTGTTAGGGTTTTGTTCAACAATTTAGGGCCTGTGAGAATGGCATTGGAATCTGAAGTGCCCTTCTGTAATCTGTGGCCTTTAGTGGTTGGTGAGCCTTGATGCTAGAGGGAACGATTTGGTGAACCAAGCCTGAATTTGCTTCCTGGCAAGTCCCAGCAAAGTGTACCGTGGACATTTCTTCCCTGTCTCTGTTACTCAGACTCCGAGGGAGCCACCTTGGGGCATTTGTTCTGGCACGCACTGTTCTTTGCTTTCTGGTTCCTTGGGAACCTGTTTGAGTGTTTGCTGTTTATTTTGGGGAAGGACAGTCACCTGTTTTGTCCATGTGTTTGGACAGGGCTAAGAGAGAGGTCTGAAAGCACCAGGTTTGTTTGCGACAGATTAGCAATGGGGTGCCCCTCTTCAGTTCCATCTCAAAGTCCTTTTGGATGAATAATAGGCAGACCTACATAGAGCTAAGATCCTTTGATCAATTCATGGCCTTTTTCTGGTGGATTAAAACCTTTTTAAGGAGCCAGTGGGTAGCCTGGTGGTTGGAGCACTGGACTTCCACATGACTGACCCCAGTTCAAGTCCTGGACCCAGATGCTTGAAACTCATGGAGGGTGTGTGTGTGTGTGTGTGTGTGTGTGTGTGTGTGTGTGTGTGAATGCACAAAATCCCAGGAAGAGAATGGAGGAGAAAGAACTGCAGTATGACCATCCCCCTGGGGTGTGATTTCTCACTTTATCTGGTGAGCGCGTGTGCCCTATAGCAAAACTCTTTTCATGCAAACGAACACACACCTTTTTGGCTTTCGATATATTTCTTAGGGCTTATTCTCTGCTTTGACTCTATTATTTTATTTATTTTTTCCTTTTTTACTCTCTTATGGGCTTAAATTAAGAGAGAAAGATTCAAGCCTGCTTGGAGATTTTGCCTTTTTTAGTTTCAGTCAATTCTGACTAAATTGTAAACATCTCACAGTTAACTACAGAAAAGGAAAAGAGAGTTAAAAAAATGAACTACTATAATAAAAGTTATGTAAGATCTTTCGTGTATGTTTATATGGGGATGCTTTGAGGGATTCATGGAAACATGCACATTTTTCACAAATGTTTTAGCAGTTCCTTCTTATATGTGCTTATGTGTGCTTTTAATATGTATGTGTAGTCCTTAACTCAGAAAATCCAGCTCCACATATTATCAGCAACTTTGGGTGAACATTTAACATGCTATGAAAAAAGGTTAACAACAACAAAAATAACTTAAAATAATAACTAGCTTTTGTTGGTATCTTAATATCCACAGATGACTGAGCTATATGGCTTTAGATGTGATGCAAGTAATTGTAAGTAGGATGGCTATAAATGGGTTTTTCAGATTGAGAACCTAAACTTATAAGAAATTAAATAATTGATATTTGTGAAATATGAGTCATTTTTAAGTTAAAGTGCTTTGATTGACTGAAGTGTGAAGTTTTCCACTTTGTGCTTTTTACATTTTATAGACACAAAGGATGTTGGGATAGGTAATAAGAGCATTTTGTTCTACACTGAAAAATCTATCCCTAAAGAAAAATGGTGTTAAAAACTATAAGCGACATACTCATAAACTGTCGGCATGTGACAATTCAAAATTGCTTGCTTCCAGAGAATTAAGGTTGCTGAAAGTTAAAAATTTTAGTAGTTACATAATTGCAAGATTAGAGAAAATTAAAGTTTGGTTTTGATGAGATGGCCAATAACAAAGCATGAAAATATATTGTTTTACTGAGAAAAAGTAATTTTTGTCTAAATCAGAGATTATTTAAGGTCATCTTCAGAAGTACATTTATAGAGAGAAACAAGGTAGAAAGAAAACAATAAGCAGAAAAAGATGTGGAAAGACAGTTGTAGTTGTGATTATATTTTTTTCATAAGAAATGTTTAAAAAGGGAAAAATTATATAGAAACATTTTGTGTGGTAAATTTCTGTACTGAAGTAAAGTGGCTGGACTATTTTAGAATAGAAAGGAGGAAAGAGGCAGATACTGAACGTCTAAAACATGTTGTTGAAGGCTTGAGATGTTTAAAAGGGCTGTAAAAATGTATAAGGATAATTTCATGAAAGATATTATGTTTAGGACAAGTTGGCTAGAACTTTAAAAAAAAAGAGGCACTTCACTTATAAATCTTTCTAAAAATGAAACAAGGAATTAGTTTTCCCTTTGTATGAAAACAAGGTCTTTCTTAAAGTATTGATCTGCTTGGAGTAAAAAGGAATCATACTAAATATGGTTTCTTCTTTGCATCTTTTTAACTTGCCTAAGAAACAGATCTGTATGCATCATATTTATGCTTATTGGGTTTTTTGATTACTTTGGAAAACCAAGCTTTAGAAGGTTAAACTATGAATTGCATCAAGTTATTAATTATTGTTTTTGTTAACCGTAGTTTCAAAATTGATTCCTATAGAAAACAAACAAACAAACAAACAAAAAAAAACCTTAAATCTCTAATGAATACTCTTATATGCTTTGGGTTCCTGACAAGTTTAAGATCAATGGACTTTGGGTGAACATGGCCTCAGAGTCACCTGTCTAAGATTTCCTTGTTGCTCAAATGTGGCCAAAAGCTTTTAGCGTTGACTTCATGTCAGCAATCATTTCCCTCCGATGTGGGATGTGGGATAATCTACCAACAACCTGGACAGGTCCATGCCAGCACTGAGGGACAATTAATGTATGACCACAGGATAAATGGTCAACTGGGCCAATGAAACAACTTTGGTAAACATATTTGAAAACTATGCTCATCTGAGCCGTATCCTGTTGCAGTCTGTGCCTCAGTTTCCTGAGACTTGCTGAATGTTAAGATCTATGTACAATTGAGTGGGAATCAAGCTATGGATTTATTATACCAGAGTAAAATCATGCTGACATGATTCAGGGTCCAACGAACACCAATACACCTCAAAAGCCAATCCTATACAAGATATTTGGTTTTTGTTTTTGTTTTTGTTTTTGTTTTTACCTGGCTGGTTTAGGAAAGCAATATTTAGTTAAGACTCTTGAGTCTAAGGCCAGTAGGTAGTGTAACAGTAAAGGCGTTGGACTCCCATAAGACTGAATGCAGTTTGAGTCCCAAGTCTGGAAGTTTGAAAATCACACCAGGTGTATTCTGCTGGATGCATATATACGCATACCCCAAATCCCAAAAGAAAAAAAACCTTAAATCTCTAATGAATACTCTTATATGCTTTGGGTTCCTGACAAGTTTAAGATCAATGGACTTTGGGTGAACATGGCCTCAGAGTCACCTGTCTAAGATTTCCTTGTTGCTCAAATGTGGCCAAAAGCTTTTAGCGTTGACTTCATGTCAGCAATCATTTCCCTCCGATGTGGGATGTGGGATAATCTACCAACAACCTGGACAGGTCCATGCCAGCACTGAGGGACAATTAATGTATGACCACAGGATAAATGGTCAACTGGGCCAATGAAACAACTTTGGTAAACATATTTGAAAACTATGCTCATCTGAGCCGTATCCTGTTGCAGTCTGTGCCTCAGTTTCCTGAGACTTGCTGAATGTTAAGATCTATGTACAATTGAGTGGGAATCAAGCTATGGATTTATTATACCAGAGTAAAATCATGCTGACATGATTCAGGGTCCAACGAACACCAATACACCTCAAAAGCCAATCCTATACAAGATATTTGGTTTTTGTTTTTGTTTTTGTTTTTGTTTTTACCTGGCTGGTTTAGGAAAGCAATATTTAGTTAAGACTCTTGAGTCTAAGGCCAGTAGGTAGTGTAACAGTAAAGGCGTTGGACTCCCATAAGACTGAATGCAGTTTGAGTCCCAAGTCTGGAAGTTTGAAAATCACACCAGGTGTATTCTGCTGGATGCATATATACGCATACCCCAAATCCCAAAAGAATGAAAGAGAAGGGCTTTCAGCATGGCTAACCTCCCCAGGGAGATTTCTCACTTTCCCTTTCATTGTCTCTGTCTTTCTCTGGAAAGTACATGTACCCTATAGTGAAAACCTTGGGTAAAAAAAGTCAGCCGATAGCTTCCTCCTCAATTCTATTGAGATTGAGCACTGGACTAGTACTATAAAATTCTTCACTAGAACTCAAAAGGATTTGAGGCGTTGAAGCATAACTGATATGGATGAATATTTCTTTGGCTACACTCTGTTGTCTAGGTGGGGAATTGCTGCTCACTAACTTGTGTTATGAACTTTATCTAAGTCACTGTTAATCATGGCTAATGAAACTGACAAATCTATGAGTAATTGTGGTTGTTTTTAGATTCTCTAGCAAATGTAGTATGAGACAATAGGATGATAATTAATTGTAATTTAGCTGAATAAGATGGTGTTTGACCATTAATATTTAATATTGTTTCTATATAATTACATTGTCTCAAGTAGAGATAAATGTTGAAAAATTACACACCATGCAACTTGGATTCCAACTACTCTAGATTTACATACCCCATTGATAAAGGAGGCTGCTGATTGGTTTCTGCCATATTTTCCTGGCTCCTAAATCCACTAAAATATATAGGAGTAGAAAAATTGTTAATATTAGATTATTAATATCATTACTTGGACCTTTGGTGCTTAAAGGGTGCTTACGCTGTGTTCTGAATATACCAAAGCTCATGACCTTATCATTCCATATGGCCAGAAGTGAGCAGGGAGAGTCCTTTCAGGTTTTTCATAATAAAAGAGTAGAAAAATTGTTAATATTAGATTATTAATATCATTACTTGGACCTTTGGTGCTTAAAGGGTGCTTACGCTGTGTTCTGAATATACCAAAGCTCATGACCTTATCATTCCATATGGCCAGAAGTGAGCAGGGAGAGTCCTTTCAGGTTTTTCATAATAAAATATAAAATAGAATTGTGGGATCATTTGACAGCATGAGGTTTAGTAGGACTGAAGCCATTTTGAAATTAAGGAAGTCACTAACAAGAACAAACTGACCAAGTGATGAGAGTCATGGGGAGGTTTGTTTGAGGGATGGTTATTCCTTAAAGGGTAACTTCAAAGGAAAGCAGTTGACTTTGATGGTAGTGAGAAATTATTCACGCATTCTTGTATCTATAAATACTGTGCACATATTGAGCTTTTTGAGATAGTTTGCTGCCTCTCTCCCTGTAACCAGTTGCAGAAATACACTCCCTCCTTCTCCAGCTTGTGACTCTCTTTTTATTGATCGCTAAAAGAGGCAGCTGGACTTAGTTTGTTGGTAACACTATAGTAGAGAAGTGTTGTGTTGACCACAGGAAGCAGTGTATATTGGAGTAGAAGAATGAAAGGCTCCATGAAAAACGTCCTTTCCCAAAAAGAAATGATAGGTCCTTGAAGTGTTTTAATATATCAAGAAAAGTTCTAAAATTTTGAAAGATACTACTAGTTTGTGAGTAGAGGTTGGGCATATAGAAAATTCAGTAAAACCAGTGAGGCAATTACTAATTCCTGGGCAAAAAAACTCTGTACAAGCAATGCATATATTTATTTTAGGATCAGCTATGAATAGTATTACCTAGATATAATTATGTAAATATAATAATTATGACATGCAAAATAAGATGGGGTAGGTAATGCAATAATAAATGAGAATGTGTGTTGCAGGTTGAGGTGTAGGGAGACTAGCAGAGGAGTATAAAGAGGATAAACTACTGCTTTTCATAAGAGGAGACCAATAGGTACAAGACATTAAAAATTTAAGAAATTGAGATATAAGAACAGTATTTAGAAACCTAGAAATAGATGGCAAAATAAACAGCTAATGAGCCCAGCTGCAGTGACATGCTCCTAAAACTCTCTGTTCCTCAGGCTAAGACCACATGGGAGGCCTGCATTTGATTCCCATCCCATCATTAGTGTAGGGCATGAGGACTTGGGAGACTGAGGCAGGAAGTTTGTAAGTTTGAGGCTGCTCTGGGCAAACAGGAACAACATCCTGCCAAAAAAAAAGAGCCAAATCTGGCCAGTAGGTGGCATGGAGGTTAAAGTATCAGATCCCACATAGCTGACTGGGTGGTTCGAGTCCTGATCTGGGGGCTCGAACATCATGCCAGGCATGTGTGTGTGGGTGTCCAAAATTTCAAGAGGAAAATGGAGGAGAAAGGATTGTGATACGGCCATCCACTCTGCAGGAGGCAGGGGATTTCCTAACTTTCCCTCTCCCTGTCTCTCTTTGGTGAGCACATGCATCCTATAATAAAAACAAACAAACAAAAAAAGCTGTGTGTGGTAGCACATGCCTATAGTTCCAGTCAGGAGGCCGAGTCGGGAAGATCCTGTGTGAAGATCGTGTGTAAAAAATAAGAACAAAATAAGAAAAACAATAAAAGCAAGAAAAGTGACAGCTTCTAGAAAGCAGACAACATGAATGGAAAGGAGTGGAGCATATCTGGTCACATTTTTAAAAAAAGTATTATAGGACTTTTTTTGGGAGGGGGGAGGTTTTTGCTATAGGGCACGTGTGCTCGCCAGACAGATGGAGAGAGACAGAAAGCGAGAAATCACCCCCCAGGGGGGATGGCCACGCCGCAATCCCTCCTCCATTCTCCTCTCGGGATGCTGGGCACATATGCACATGTGCCCGGTGTGAGTTTAAGCCACCAGGTCCAGGACTGGAATCATGGTCGACTACGTGGGACTCCAGCGTCATAGCCATTACACTAACTGCTGGTCCCAAGAAAAGTATTATAGGACTTTTTTTTTATTTTTTTTTTTTTTGGAAGGGTTTTTTCCTTAGGGGGGCGGGGGCCCGCCGAAAGCGAGAAATCACCCCCCAGGGGGGATGGTCACGCCGCAATCCCTTCTCCTCCATTCTCCTCTCGGGATCCTGGGCACGCACGCACATGTGCCCGGCGTGAGTTTTAAGCCACCGGATCCGGGATGCGAACCGCGGTCGACTACGTGGGAGTCCAGTGACATAGCCATTACGCTAACTGCTGGTTCCCAAAAGTATTATAGGACTTTTTAGCTTTAAAAATAACATAAGTGTACCTAATATGATAACAATAAAATGTAGGTGGATTATATAGATTTCAATATTTGCACTTATTTAGCACTCAGGAGCTAACTTCATGGCCCACACCCACATGTCCACCATTAGCTTTACCTTTGAGAACCTTGATTTATTTGTCTATAAAAAGGGGTACTGTTAGACAGGACACAAATGCGGTATGCAAATGAAATGATATAATGTCTGTAAAACTTCCAGAATTCAACCTCAAGGGCATATTACAAGCACGAAACTAATGTTAAACCTGCCATTTTAATTGATGAGGGAACTAAACGCCACAAAGGTTAAGTGATATACCCAAGTACACAGGAATAAAGAAGGAAAGGTAATTCTGATCGAAGCTCCCCTGAAAGTATGACCTTCATTGTGCTCTATCTTTCCTGGCTTATTTATATTAAGGAGTACATTTACTATACATTTTCATGTCCAGTACAACATTAAGAACAAAGCCAAAATATTCCAAGGACAATTCTTCATCTAAGTCCTTCATATTATCACATTAAAAGTAGAAAAGTATATATTCACAGTGGATGTCTAATGAATTCAAATTACTTATGGCTCTTTTTATCTTTTCTATTTTTCTTCGCATTTCACAATTTTTAGTTTCAACATTATAAAAAAAAGACACGAAGTTTAATATCTCATACCACCTTATACCTGTAAAGTGATAGGGAATAAAAGTAGAGCATTTCTGAATAGTTTCCAGATGACTTTGATAAATGATAGAATTCCTCATTAACTCTAATTTTTTTCCTCCTGAGCAAACTATATGATATATAGTTCCAAGTTCTGTTCTGAATTCAACAGGAGGGCAAAACATAATATACAGCAATAAAAAATGCATTAACATCATGAATGTCTATGAAAGAATAAACTTGCAAAACAAAATGGACAATAAAGTCAAAATAAAATTATATTACATATTACTTTCAGTTTTAGTGCTTCCATTACTGTCATGGGATTTTAAAGATTGTACTGGGAGCAGTAGTGCCAAGTGAATTTCCATTAGGGCTGGACAATTCACATTACCATACCCATACAGAGAAATGAATATAGATAAGTTTTTTCTTATTGATTTCTTTCTTTTCTTTTTTTTTTTTTTTGGTTTTTACCATAAGGCCCGTGTGCTCACCAAAGAGTCAGAAGGAAAGTGAGAATCATCCCCTATTGGAGACAGCCATGCCTCAATCCCTTTTCCTCTATTCTCTTAAGATTTTGAGCACACATGCTTATGCTTCTAGCATGATTTATAAACCGCCAGGTCTGGAACTTCAACCTCAGCCATGTGGCTATCCAGTGCCCTAACCACCATGCAACCTACTGTCCCTGAATATAGGTAGTTTAATATGTGAGAGAAGTAGGTCAAAAAGTACAAAGTTGCAGTTATATAAATGAGTAAGTCAAAAATTAATTAGCATGACTATAGTTAATGTTCTGCTATACTTTATAGTAGAAATGTGCTAAAAGTAAATTTCAGGTGAGTTTAACACACACATACACACATGCACACATACACACATGCACACACACACAGATAACTGTATGAGAGGATTGATATTAATTTGACTGTAATAATCATTTCCCTATGTGTATGTATTTCAAAATATCATGCTATATATCTTAAATATATACAGCTAAAAATAAAATAAATTCTTTTCTATTTCTTTTTTTTCTTCAAGAGAGTTTTTTGCTGTATGGTATTTGTACTTGCTGAAGAGACAGAGACATAGAGATAGAAAGTGAGAAATCACCCCCTGGGGGGATGGCCATGCCCCAATTCCTTCTCCATTCTCCTCTCAGGACTTGGGGCACTCATGCACATGCACCAGCATGAATTTTAAATTGCTGGGTCCGGGACTCTAACCATGGTTGACTACATGGGAGTCCAGTGACATAACCATTATGCCACCTGCGGGTCATATTTTTTTGTTTCTCAATAGAGGGTTTCCAGTTCTATATTGTCATCAAGTTACAAAATAATGACAGGCGATTCCAGTATTTTTATTGTTATCTCAATTTCTAGGTTGTAGGCTAAGTGTTGCAAATAAATTTAACAGCCCACTATGATGAATCCACTTAGGGTATCCTCCTTTCTTTAATTAGTAGCATAATTTAAGAATGATTCTTTTTGTTTTCTTGAATAACTATAACAAACACTTTAGTCTCACTAAACTTTTCACTATGTTTTAGCCCAGTTTAATTCTGTTTATATCAATTTATCAGTTTAAATAAGCACAAATAATCTATAATCTTAATGAAATTAGTTATATCTACAATAGATTCTTTCAGATGAGATAATTTGGCAATTAATAATGTCTAAGAAATTGTTTCTTTAGATCACCCACCTTTTACATATTTGATTCTCTAAACCCTGTAACTGTTGTAACTAAATGAAAATCCATACTAGTTAGTGACTATTTGAGATAATTTGCATTCATTTTAATATATTAACACTTCAAAACTAACATCTAATTTTCAGAAAGAAGTCTTATAATGTGAATGTGGAAACATTATTGCAGCAGACTGAATTAATTAGCTCCTGCAAAATTTCCCTAAAGCCTTTTCTTTCACACCTTTCTGAAGGAAGTTATGCCTTTTTTGATTTTCAATTCCATAGGGATCAGAATAATGCCCAAACACTTTTTACTCATATTTCTAATGTACAAATTACCAGTAGGTGTTGAATTATGAGTTGAATAAATTACAAAAATGATGCATACACAGAGAATATTTAGGGGACTTTCAGGATTCACTTATGAAAAAGAGCCAAAGAAAGTTTTGTAATTAAAATAAAAATTAAAACTTTATCAGGTATTTTTGAGAATGTACCGTCAAATTATTTGTGATCTAAAACCTCTCCTTGATTAAAAAACAAAACAAACAAACAGAAAAACGCTGTTGTCTTTTAGGTGAGGTTGATCAAATAGAATTGTATGTTTAGACAATTCACTTATTAAATCATGCCATCAATGTACTTTTGACTGAAATATTCAGTGTAATCCATCCATAGCCTTTTGCATCAGAGTTAAATAATCACGTATGATCTTGACTCATATTGAAAACCATTGTCAGGCTGTCAGGTGGCATGGATATCAGGACTCTGTGGCCGACTGTGGTTCAAGTCCTGGACCCTGTGGCTTGTTTTCTTGCTTTCTATCTCTCTCTGTACCTCTCTAGTCAAATTAAAATAAATAAATAAAATTAAAATGAGGTTGAATAAAATAATTCTTAAACAATAAAACCAATTGTCCCCACTGCTTCCAGCTTCCTCAGTTGGAATGAGTTATCTAAAATCTCCGGGCCTTAGTCTTTCCTTGCAAAATGGAAATAGTGATAGTTAACTCATTTAGAATATTGTGAGAAATAAATGAATAAAACTTGTTTCTTAGAGTTTATCAAATTTGAAAAACATGAGACCAGCAGTTAGTGTAATGGCTATGTTGCTGAACTCCCATATAGTCGACCATGGTTCAAATTCCCGACCTGGTAGCTTAAACTCTTGCTGGGCGCGTGTGCATGCATGCCCAAGATCCCGAGAGGAGAATGGAGGAGAAGGGATTGTGGCATGGCCATCCCCCCTGGGGGATGATTTCTCACTTTCTCTCTCTCTGTCTCTTTCTGTCTTTCTGGCAACACATGTGCCCTACAGCAAAAACCTCTCAAAAAACAAACATAGGGACCAGCAGTTAGCATAATGGCTATGTCGCTGGACTCCTGCGTAGTCGATCATGGATCGTGTCCCGGACCCAGTGGCTTAAACTCACGCCAGGCACATGTGCGTGCGTGCCCAAGAATCTGGTGGCTTAAACTTGCGTTGGGCACATCTGCCCAAGATCTCAAGAGGAGAATGGAGGAGAAGGGATTGTAGCATGATCAATCCCCCTGGGGTGTGATTTCTCACTTTTTGTCTCTGTCTCTGTCTTTCCCTTAAGCTCACATGCCCTATAGCAAAAATCTCTCTTTAAAAAAAATACCAGATCTGGAGTAAGGAATGTTGTCATCACCTGGATCTTGAGAAAGAAAAGTAACTTCTCTGCAAGATTTCATAATTGAGAATTTATGAGTTGATAGCTCTAAAGGCAGATGCTATATTTGCCTCCTTCAATCCATGTCAACCTGCTTGTTTTTTAAATGGCTTCAATAAGGGTTTATAAGTATCATTGTATGGGCAATTTTAAGTCAGCTAAGGCAGTAACCTTATACGTGAACATTTCTTGGACTTCCATGAAGCTGCTGAGGTCCTAGGCAATTGATATAGAAGTTGTGATAAATAAAAACTTTTCACCTAAGTCTCCATTACTCCATAACATAGATACTGACGTGATAGGAAGCTCTAATGTTAGTGTGAAGATAAACTTTTAGCATGTGGCCAGCAAGTGGCATGGTGGTTAAAGGCACTGGACTCCCACATGATTGACCGTGGTTCAAATCCTGGACCTGGTGGCTTGATTTCTCGCTTTCTGTCCCTCTCTCTGTCCATCTCTGGTCAAATTAAAATAAATATATAAATAAAGTTAATTTTTAAAGAAAGCTTCAAATTTTAGATTTTAGAACATGGATTTAGAGATGCTGAAACAAAAATTGGCTGATACATTAAACTGGTAACCATCTGTTTCTCTAGTGTATCCTTTGGATTGTTCTACAAAAGTTTATTTTTCAAAAAGTTTACTTAACATTATTGTAAGTGAACATTTATTAGTGTTCTAGGATATATCTTAGGTGAAACTAGTGAATGCCCTTAGATGGTTTTTAGAGCCTGTATATTTGGTATTGTTTGGCCTGAAAGCTTTTATATCTCTTTGCATGAAAGATGAAGAAGGCTGTACATTGTTGCTTGAAAGTCTGTACATTTAGACCAGATTTGTATTTGCACTTCAATATGGTAATGATTAAAAATAAATTTTAATACTCTATTGGATTTTTTTCATTCTTTTTTTGATTCATCTTATACTAGGGCCGAAACCCTCAATTTATGTTCTCGACAGTGCAGAGGTTTTTAGATGTCTACATTCTTTCTAATAAACCATTGGGTGACTTAAAAAAAAAAAAATGAGGGCTAGGGCCATCTCTATAGCACAGTTCTTAAGCCCTGTGCATAGGGACTCAGATCCCACATGTTGACTGTGGTTGAGGTCTTGGCCTCAGTAGCTTGTGAAACCTGCTAGGCGTATGTCCGTGTGTGCCCAAAATCCTGATGGGATGGAGAAGTGGAGGAAAATAATTACAGTGTGACCACATTCCACTGGAAGGTGCTTTCTCTCTCTTCTCTCTTCTGCCTGGTAAGTTCATGTGCCTTTGGGCAGTTAAAATAAAAAGAATAAATAATAAAAAATATAAAAGAATAACAAAAACGTATGGTAATTTTTTTTTTTAGAGAGAGATTTTTGTTATAGCGTGTGTGTGTGCTTCACAGCGAGACAAAGAGAAAGAGACAGAGTACAAGAAATCACGCCCTCCCCAAGGTAGATGCCCATGTTGCTATCTTTTCTCCTTCAGTCTCCTTTCAGGATCTTGGGCATACACACACACTTTCCAATGTGAGTTTTGAGCCTCTGAGTCTGGGACTTGAACTATGGTAGGCCAGCAGTTAGAGTAATGGCTATGTCACTGGACTCCCATGTTGTCAACCACAGTTCGAGTCCCAGACCCAGTGGCTTAAACTCATGCCAGGCATGTGTGCATGCGTGCCTAAGATACCGAGAGGAGAGTGGAGGATAAGGAATTGTGGCGTGGCCATCCCCATTGGGGGATAATTTCTTGCTTTCTATCTCTCTTTCTCTTTGTCTTTCTGGCAAGCGCACGCACCCGATAGCATAAACCTCTCCAAAATAAATAAATAAATAAAAAAAAATACATAGGAAATCATCTGGGATGTTGACTACTGTGGTAATAAAATAGAAAAAAGTAACTATGCATGTCACATTATTAAAACCCATTAGAGCACTTACATATAATACCTTGGTTAACAAATTGAAATTATGAAATAAGTGTTTCAGAACTTGAAAATCATGACTGGATACCATATCACAATTTGGGAAAAGTGATCAAAGCAGCTCATAAAGCAAAATATACATAATCTTGGATTCATGTGTTAGAAAAGAAGGTAAAAATTATTTAAATTTGATCTTAATAAGTTAAAATAATTATAAGAAAAAGGGAATATAAAAAAAGAAATTGCAAATGTGTGATTAAAAGTCAGTGAAATAAGAAAACCTGAAATGCACAAGAAGACAAGAGATTAATGAAATTGATCACATTTTAAAAATAATTAGGAAAAAGAGAAGAAAGATAAGTTTTCTATAACAAATGGAAAAGAGATTTAAAAATGTATAAAAGATACTAAATGATAGTACAAATGAATCTACATGATACATCCTACCAAACTCAAGAAAATAAAAAATCTATTGCGTAGATACACATTAAATGATTTCAGTTAGGTTTTAAATGATTTCCATGAGAAAAAAAATTACATCCTTGAACAAGCTCACCTGTAGAATAGAAAAAATAAATAATATGCTCCTGATGATTAAGAAACTCCATAATTATGCATCCAAATTTGTCAATTATATTTTTTAAAAAACCCTACAGATTGACTTATATCAATACCTAAGATGTATTAAGTTAATATTAAATAATAGTAAATATTAATAACACATTCCTTTTGGCTCTATTGTAGAAAAGGAAGAATGACAGCTAAAAATGTATAGATGGATACATACACACACACACACACACACACACACACACAGGTTAGTAAATATATTTTAATTATTTAGAGTCAGCCAAATCACATTCAGAACATCACAAACACATTGTAAACTTTCTTGTGAGCAGAAAAAAAAAAACAAGTAAAAATGATAAACGATGTGAACAAGTCCTTTGTAGGCCAAGAGAATGGTATACTCTAAATGATAAGAAAGTGTAAGTTGTTTGTACATAATTTATTAAGCTGATCAGTGTCTTCTAGGTTATATTTATTATCTGAAAATTAGTTTGTGTCATTTCTCAAATAACCTTTCCTTAAACATGTCTTGTATTTGGGAAACACAAATGAGTTCCCCAACTAAACAGCACCATATATTATAACAGAAGATATGTATGGAGGTATATGCATGATCCAGATCACTCAGGACATTTTATAACAAGTATACAAGGATTTTACTTCAGATAAGGAGCTGCTGACATAATCTACATGAGGATATTGTGATTATTTTTTTAATTTAGAAAGAGCAGTAGAGTAGCTAAAGGAATGAATTAGTTACAGGGAAAATTCTGGAAACAAAATCCTTTGGGAGGTTGTTGCTTAATATAATAATGAAAACATGGTTATGGTTAAGAATATAAAGAGATAAGCAGTTCTGCCTCATAAATCATTTGTAATGATTATATATGTTAGAAGATTTAAGGATAAAACATTTCAGTTTTGCCCTTTGGAAACCCACAAGACTATCATAGAACCTTAACTTTAAGCAAAATATTTTGTACATGGGAGACAGCCTGGGATTTAATCTTTAGAAAGATCTTTGTAAAGAATTTGAGAACTGATATCCAAATAGTGACGTGATCCTAAGTATTCCTGAAGTCTTTTAGTAAAGCTATCAATGAAAAACATACACTGCATATAACCACCAGTTAATAAATGCCATTAACAAATAGATATTTTTCCTGAATGCTGGAAAGAGTTCATGTTAATTCAGTAAAACCTAGGCTCTACAATCCATAATTTATAACTAATTAGTGTTTAATCTTTTTTCAATTCTGTGATTTAATTTCATATGTTTAATTCAGCAAGATGAATATCTTTTGTCATTATCATTCATTTAAAAAAATGTTTCTTTTTTTTTTTTTTTTTGAGAGGTTTTTGCTATAGGGCATGTGCGTTCGCCAGACTTAAAGAGAGAGACAGAGAGATAGAAAGCAAGAAATCGTCCCCCAGGGGGGATGGCCATGCCGCAATCCCTTCTCCTCCATTCTCCTCTTGGGATCTTGGGCACGCACGCACACGGGCCCTGCATGAGTTTAAGCCACCGGGTCCGGGACGCGAACCGCAGTCGACTATGTGGGAGTCCAGGGACATAGCCATTACGCTTACTGCTGGTTCCCAAAAGAATGGTTTCTTGATGGATATAGATTACCAATACAGGTTTACTTTTTATAATTACTCTAAAGATTAGTGCAACAAACAGAAACAATTACAAATGGACTAAAGAAGATAAAGGGTTTCTAAAATTTATGATTTTTGTTAATTTTCATATTAGAAATCAAAGTTTATTAAGTTAGACAAATTTAATTAAAAAAAATTGTCAGAAGATGTGTATGCTCTTCAGAAAGAGAGAGAAAGAGAAAGGGAAAAGAGAAAATCCATCCCCCCCATGAGGATTGTCATACTGCAATCCCTTTTTCGTTTCTCTCTCCTTTCAGAATTTTGAGCGCACACATGGACTTGGCATGTTTTTCAAGACGACAGATCCAGAACTCAAACTATAAAGCAAGCTATGTGGGATCCAGCCCTTTAACCACCAAGCGACAAGCTGGACCCATAAATTTGTTTATTTAATTTCTTTTGAGAAATAAAAACTTACTAAATACATATGGTATTAATGCGCATATTTAATAAAGTTTGAACTTGTCTTTTTTAAGGCTTTTTGGCATAGGTGACATGTGCTTGTGGGAGAGAAACAGTGAGAGAGAGAATGAGAGGTGAGATTTTGGACATGTATGCACATGTACTTGGTATGATTTTTCAGTCCACCAGTCCAGGACTCAAACTGCAGTTGGCTATGTCAGAGTCCAGCACCTTAACTGCTATGCCACCTACTGGACCCAAGATACCAGATCATTTAAGTAAATGAGTACAAAATCATAGTTCAGATCTAGTAATAGTAAATGGGAAATAATACACTAATGAGAGTGTGCATGCATGCACACACACACACACACACACACACACACACACACACAGCCTAGGAACACTTAGGGATAGCCTTTTCCCTACCTTTCAGTCTAAGTTATTGTGAACCAGAACTTCTTGTTTAAAAATTTGTTTTTAATGGGACCAGCAGTTAGTGTAATGGCTATGTCGCTGAACTCCCATGTAGTCAACCATGGTTCAAGTCCCGGATCCAGTAGGATCCGGTAGTTTAAACTCATGCCTGGTGCGTGTGTGTGCATGCTCAAGATCCCAAGAGGAGAATGGAGGAGAAGGGATTGCAGCTACGTGGCCATCCCCCTGGGGGGTGATTTCTCACTTTCTGTCTCTCTGTCTCTCTAGCGAGCGCACACGCCCTGTAGCAAAAACCTCTCCACCCCCCAAAAAATTTGTTTTTATGTTTCAAGGAGCAGTTTAATCCAGTGGACTTTTATCGTAAACTGGGATCTTCTCTGAGCCTCTTAAACAAGCAGGGTGGCTGGTCAAATTGATTCACTGATGTTCTAATGTTTACCATCTACAGAGATACTTTCCTTAGAGCAAGGAGTATCTTAAAAGAAAAAAAAAAAAAAGGTTAAAAAGTGAGTCCTGGGATATGAGGAATTGAGCATTTCTACTTTATCAATTAATTTGGCTCTCCTTTTTTCTTTTTCATTATTATTTAAAAATCAAGGTGACTTTAAAATTTTTCCCAAAAGAAAACACATCTGAAAACAGTAAAAACCATTTACTTTTGTTGCACATCAGCTACCTAATAAAACCATTGAAGGCCAGCCAGGTGGTATGGTAGTTAAGATACTGGGTCCCACATGTCCAACTAAATGGTTTGAATCCGAGACCCTTTGTCTTGAAAGACACTGGGCACATGTGCATGCTTGCCCAGAATCTCTTGGGAAGAATGGAGGACAGGAGGATTTCACTCCTTCTGTCTCTCTCAGTCGAGCAGTGCACACACTCTATGTCTTTAATAAGAAGAAATAAAACCAGAAAGAGAGAGAGAAAGAAATCAATTGAAAGTTAGTGATTAGGATGCTGTTAACTTTATTGGGCATGTTAGAGTACTTGAGCCTGAGAATAGTAGGGATCGTCCACACAGATTCATAGGAACTATATCACAAGTTAGAATCAAGTATTTGGTTTGTGCATATTAGATATAGAACGTGTTTATGTATACGAAAGTTAAACACCAGTGTTGTAATAGTAACACTTCTGCTAAATTTCAGTGATAGAATCAAAGAAATTCTTCAGATAAGTAAAAACACAAAATCCAATAGATAGTAGTTTAATGTAAGATTAATATTTCCCAATATCAAGAAGTCTGTCTATAGATGGCAAGTGGTAGTATTTCAGCAACACAACCGTATGTTTGCCAGTGACTTCAGATTATATTACTTGTACTTGCAAATTATATGTTATAATTTCAAACCTCACAAAATATTTAAATCCAGATAAAATTTCCTTAAAGACAGTGCCAATATGCCCATGACTTTTACTAGGAAAGTAAAAGTTATCCAAAATAACTTCCATTTTTCTAAAAGACTTCTCTTTACATATCACTGTGTTAGGATTAGGTTGCATGTTTTTTTGTTTTGTTTTGTTTTGTTTGTTTGTTTGTTTTGAGCAAGAAGAAAAGAAAAGAACGTCAGAATTTTAATGGACTTTAAACTAATCATGACCCATTGTCCAGGTATGAGTTTGGTGTTGCACAAATATATTGGTGTCCTATTAGCAAAAAATCAGGAGAAAGGGGTGAAAATTGGGATGAAATTTGATGCAAGGAATTACATATCTTAAACATGCATATAATAAATGTTACACTTTCCTTTGGGAAATTCCTTTAAAATTGGGAGAACAAAGGAAAAAAATCTAAATAAAATATAATAGAGTTCTGCTATTTCTTATAGTATACAGATCTGTTTGTCACTTTAATTTAATGTAAGAAATGATCACAATTTTGATGTAGAAAATTTATTAAAGTTTAGTGGAGTAAAATTTTCAGTAAGAGGTCTTTTGTGATTTTTCAGTTACCAAACTAGAGAAACATTATTTCTCTTGATCTGTTTCATTAAAATGTTCTTGGGAATGGATAGTGGCACAGCAGAAGTGCAATTCCTTGGAGCTGACACACACGGCAAGGTTTTGGTAGCCACCCTGTACCCATCCAGAGACTTCCCTGAACACATTGGTACAAGTGTGCCCAAGATCCAGGGCTGACTAAAGCTAGGGGTGAATGGTTGAGTGTGCTATCTCTCTCTCTTTCACTCCGCCTCTCACTAATGGAAAAAAAATAAACTAGAAAAGCACGGATAGGATTTGGAAATTAATATAGCCTGCTGATTTTAAAATATATGGCTATATGACATAATCCTATTTAAGAAATCAAACTAAGACTAGACAGTAGTGCGGTAGTTGGGGTGACTGGATCCCACATGGCTGATTGTGTAGTTTGAGTCCCAGATCAAGTGACTTGGACACACCAGGTGTATGTGCATGCGTGCTCAAAATCCCAAAAGGAGAATGGAGGAAATGGGGTTGTAACATGGCTATCTCCCTTAGGAGGTGCTTTCTGTCTACCTCTCCTTTTCTGGTGAGTTCACACACATTTACTAAAGTAAAACAAACAGAGAAACCTCACTATAATGCTTAAACTAACATAATTCTCACACTATCTAAAACAGGTGGTATGAATGGATCAATTAGTGATGCAATTTCTGGCATATGTGTCAGAGAATGAAACAAACATTTAAATATTTTTAAACATAGAAATATTACTACAAATCTTAAGACCGTGGAACCATAACCACTTGGCAAACAGTCTAAGAAATGCTTAACTGAGGGTAACTTATTTCCATGAAGTCAGTTTACAACAATCACTCCTAGTTTTATGAAGTGCCTCTAACTGATTTTCTGTTTATTTATTTATTTATTTTCTTGGTATTTCGGATCACCATTCTTGTATAGAGTTACTCTGGTTCATTGAAACTTGATATATTCTTTTTATCATTCAATGCCATTCTCCTAACTATAGCTTGTTTAATCTTCCATATTCCCATTACTAAGTAAGCCTTTTTTTTTTCAAATCTAGACTTTTCTTTTTCTTCAATTCTCATCAATTTCTTATGCTCTTTACTTGTATTAGTTTGTTTCCATTAAAAAAATCCTTTTGTTGTCTAATGTATGTAGTTTTAAAATGCAGTCATTCTTAGAATAAAAGCATTCCAGTTCTGGTGGAGTTTATGGCTCACTGATGTATGAGTTTACAAATGATCAGTTTATGGTTTCTGTGATTGTGGCACTGTGCTTTGCATATACACATAGAGAGCAAAAGTCAACTCACAGAACTTGAGGATTAACTGAAAGTTTTTTGATGATATTCATAAGTGATTGTGTTAAAATTATCTTCTAGGGAAAAAGTGAATTATAACATTCATTTTCCGGTTATTTCTTGCACTCTCAAGCATGACAGTGTAAAATTGTTCAAATAGGATTGGATTTATATGTGATCCAGTTTTACTCCATTGGAGACATGCCAAATTTAAAATATTAGGTAGTAAAAACAGGGAAGTACTGAATTTGCTAATACTGAGATAAAGTTCTACTGGATAGATGTGGAGAAAATTAGAAATTCATTAACCCAAGTAGAACCTATAAGAAAAGCTGCAGTGGCTCAATTATGAGGGGAAGAAAAAGATAAATATCTTTCTCAATCTGGATTCAGATTAAGTCAAGCAATGTTATTTGAACATTTAAATAAATATATTTGATTATTGAGTCTAACCATGACTTTTGTAAAGATAATTAGGATATGTGATAGGTTTTTTTTTAATTCATAATTTTTATTCACACTTAAGTTTTGTACATCGTTGTGGGGTACAATGTGGTTTTTCAAAGTGTGCATGCAATGTGTGATAATTAAATAAAAGCTATGGCCATATTCATTGTTTTCAACAAAAATCATTACATTATGTTGTGTACCTTCAATTTTTTGCTCTACTACCTTTCTGTTATTTCGAGATATATGTGTGTGTTTGTGTGAGTGTGTGTATGTGTGTGTGTGATTGACAACATCCCTTTTTAAAACTGCCGGGGTCCAGCCTCGGCGTGGGTGGGTTATCTCGACATCTCGACGGAGGCGGCGCTGAAAAGAAAGGAAGACTAAGGCCTCGATGCTTTTCATGCACGTCCTTAGCCGGACACTCCCAGAGATCGCTCTCTGAGGAGTGACAACTGCTAGGAATCATCGTGCCTTTTTATTGAAAATGTGATACATGCAAGTAAATGGGTGAGGGGCAGTAAAAGATTTACTCTAAGGAACAGGGTATACAAAGCATGGAAGCAATAATTATAAAACATGCTGTTTGTCTTGTTAGCTCAGGTAAAATCAATCACAGTTCTCAGGATGAGGAAGTCCATTTGTCTGCTGTATCTTCTTCTTGGATCTTGATTACTGGGAAGAGTCTTTTGAAGAGGGGGCTTGCAGGATGTTTGACAACTTCAGTCCCGGGCCAGGGCGATAACGTTGCTGGTTGCAAAGACCTAGATAGAAATCTTGTCTTGCTAAGTAAAGACACAGTTAATATATGGACTATCTATACATTACAACAAAGGAGAGTGAGTCTATGATCTATATGGGAAAGGAAGATGATCTTGTAGCTCCGGAGACAACACAGGATGTTTTATTAGCAGTTTTTCATAGTCAACAGCA
>NW_006159750.1:1425433-1450721 GCF_000334495.1 Tupaia belangeri chinensis
AGTCTACATATGCTTCTAATGCTAATTTGGTTTATACTAACTTAATCTATATGTTAATTTTGGCTTAAAAACAGACAGGTGGGGGAGTCTTAAACTTCCTGATCCTCGTGTCAGTCTTAGGGAACCACATTCCTACAAGATCACTAATTGGCTTTATTGCAATGGTTGGGGGTGATGTTTTACCCTGATAAGGTACCGTAATAACAGTAAAACTCACGGCAGAGAAATTGAATACCGGCCAGTTCAAGGACACAAGGGAGGGCTCGTAAACCGGGCCTTGCCTCAGTTTCTTCCCAGTCCAGGCCTTGCCTTAGAATGGGAGGCAGCATCCTTACCAGCTTGTGTTACCTGCATGGCCCCGTCATCAAACTGTTGTGGTATGCTACCTCATAACTTATATGCCTTGTTTATATGCATTCTTGTGTCTGTTAAACTTTTTTCTTGAGACCCTCCCACCTACTCTAAACCCACCAGCTTCCATACAGTCTCTGTTATCTACAGTTGTCTTCTCTACCTCTATGTCTTCAAATATTTAAATTTCTGCTATAGAGTGCAGATATTAAGTGTATATTGAGAGGGGACATACAGTGCTTATCTTTTGTAGTCTGACTGACTTAGCATTAAATTCACAAGTGATTGGACTACAATATCTTCACAAGAAGATTTACAAAAGTTTGGAGCTGGGAGGCATATTTGAGGTCATCTAAGATATTCGTTCATTGTTGGGGCCAGCAAGTGGCTTGGTGGTTAAGGGCGCTGGACTCCGACATGGTTGACCATGGTTTGAGTCCTGGACCTGGTGGCTTGTATTTTCACTTTTCCTGCCTTTCTCTCTCTCTTTCTGTCCCTTTAAAATAAACAAGTAAATAAATAAAAAGTTAAATAATTCTAAAACAAAAAATATTTGCTCATTGTAAAAAGAGGTCATTAAAGTTCATAAAGTTTATTTACTTTCACAGGGTTTTATGACTAACTGGTGGGAAATATGATTACCTGGATACTGAATGTTTTCCTTCCACTGTTTTAAATGAAAAGACAAATTCCTATTATGAAATAACTATAATGGTCTATTTTAAGTTACCTTTACACATTCTGAAGTACAAAAATATTAAAATTTTTACTATAACTTCTAAAATTAATCTTAAATAAAATGGTCGATTTGAGTATTAAAAACATAGAATTTGGTAGCTATTTGGCTAATTCAAAATCTTACCTACATACAAGAATACTAAGTTATTCTTTTATTAATAATCAATCCCTAAGATTTCTTTGTAACTGTGATGGTTAATTTTAATGTGCCAATTAAACTTGGTGAAAGTGTGCCCAGATATTTGATTAAAAGTTATTCTGGGTACGTCTGTGAGGGTATTCATGGATGAGATTAACATTTGGATTGGTAGAATGAATAAAGCAGTTTGCCCTACCCATTGTAGTGGACTTCATACAATTTATGAAAGATTGAATAACACAATAAGGCTCAGTAAGAGAAAATAAACTCTGCCTGTCTCCTTCCTTTAAATTTAGGCTAGAACTTGGACCATTGTTTCTCTTCATTCCTAGATATTTGAACTCAGACTGGAACTTAACATTGGTTTTCCTTGTGCTTTTCTTGTTAGCTATAGATCTTGAGACTCCTTGGCCTGTATAAGCACGAGAGTCAATTTCTTCTAAAAAATTTGAAATGAACACACATGCACCCACACACACATTTGTTGTAATAAGTTATACATATATATAGCACTATGTATTACATATATATAATTTCTTATAATAGACATATATACATATATGTGTGCATGTGCAGTTTGTGTATATACACTATTCTGTTTTTTGGGAGAATACAAACTAACATAAACTTTGATACTAAGAGTGCTTCTTTTTTTAAAAGAATTTATTTATACTTAACTTACTTACTTACTTTCTTTCTTTCTTTCTACTTGACCAGAAAGGAACAAAGAGAGAGAGAGAAAGTGAGAAAGCAGTCCACTAGGTTCAGGACTTGAACCATGGTTGCCATGTGGTATTCTAGCACCCTTAACTACCATGCCACCAGCTATCCCTAAGAGTGGTTCTAAAGAAACAGAATATGAAGGATAGGTTTTCTTAATTGACTCAAGGGTTTCTAGAACTGGCTCTATAATCTGATTAGACTTGACTATAGTAATGGCAATTTTCAGTAGAAAAGAGAGTGCTACTAGTGTGATGTGATCTGGCAATAGGCATACACAATATATTTCCATTGAATATTTCTATTAAATCACTTATAAAAAGTGAGAAGCTAAGCGACTGTGTATATCATATTTCTGTACATTTTTAAAAACTAATAAATAAATATAATAATGTTAGATATTTTCTCCCAGCATCACTGAACAAAATGGTGAAAGAAAAGGCTAAGTTCAGATACTTGAATTTGCAGATCAAGCACAAAGGAGACCCTAATTGCTTGTAGCTGAGATTGCTGAAAATTGAAGTGAATTTTTATCCTGCAACTGGCTGAATTACACTGAAAGAGAAAGTCTCAGACTCATATGGTGTCTACTCTTAAAGTGAGTGTACTGATTGGGAAAGAATGAAATTCTGTGAATTAGAATGATAATGTGTGGGAAGATTCTGATGAATCAGGAGATATTGAACACTAAGTTCAGTGAGTGAGTTCTCTTTGTCAGTTGAAGAGGTCTCCTCACTCCACAGTAGTGGCTTCTCCATCTCCATTTGAAGAAATTAATCCTATATTTCAACACCAAATAGGATGGTCTTTCCATGCAAGACAATGCCATTTCTCATCAGGGCTACTCCACCACATCTTTTTGCTTCTACCCTGTGACTAGCCTCAAGTCCTATGAGGTTCCAAGAGGTGAGGTAAAAAGTGTGTCCCAGGGGCCAGCAGATGGCATGGGGTTAAAGGTGCTGAACTCCTACATGGCCGACCGTGGTTTGAGTTCTGGACCAAGCAGCTTGCTTTCTCACTTTCCCTCTCTTTCTCATGAACGTATGTGCCCTATAGCAAATAAAAAATAATAATAATAAACAAAACAAAATTAATTAATTAAAAAGTGTGGCCCATGATGAGGTACAGTATACTTCAAAATAACTAATTAAGCCTTCTAATTAATGTAGGCAGAAATCCAGAAAACATGGAAGAATAAATACTAAGGGTATCAAATAATGGTGGAAATAACTTAAAGTTGGATCATGCCAAATTTATTTATTCATTTTTATTTATTTACTTCCTCTAAAAATGAAAGGCAGATAAGAGGGAGAGTTACCTCCACCAGTGTCTTCAGGCTGTGGACTACCGCCTGCCTCAGTCATACAGGATCACAGGTGCACACAGATGCCTGGCATGTACAGGAATACCTCAGAACACAAACCCTGGACTTTTCCATGTGATACTCATTACAATAGGATTGTAGGCCAAAGTTATTGAAATAAACTCACCAACAAGAGAGTCTTTATTCAGTCTTGGAGATTAGGGATGTAGAAAGAGCTTGGAGATTAGGGATGTAGAAAGGGCTCTGATATTTCCTTGTTTGGTTGATTGGTTATTTGATTAAACTAACAGGTGGTGCATGTGAGTGAATCACAAATGCTGGACTTGCCATGATATGTGGAAAAAGGAATATGAAAGTTTGGGGATACTGGAGTATGAGAGTAGATTTACCATATAAATTCTACTCACTCAAACTGTGAGAGTCTAGATAACATAACTTTTACACTAGTATGAGAAATACACTTTTGAGATCTATGGGATTCTTAAAGAACTTTATGATCACTCTCTGTAGCCAGACCTGCAGTGGAGACTGAAGCCATTGAATTCAGAAACCTAAATACAAGGAGAGTAACTGGATCCCAGATAGGAGGGATCATGTGATAGCATTCAACTACTGAAGTATAAGGGACAGCAGAGTCAAAGTGGTAATCAAAATAGTTTAACTCATGCAGACATGTGGCTAGTTGATCATGATGTTTCTAGAAATAAATATTAATAGAAAGCCTACTAAGCTCTTACTTGATTTATATAAGCAGAAAAGTCCTAAATCACATGAACAAAAGTTTCATCTGAATCATATCTCATGAACAAAAGTCTCATCTGAATCATAAAATTGGAGAAACACAGAACCTCAATCAATTTCCAGACTTTAGTAAGTTTACAGATAAAGAATCCCCAAATGAAGAAGAGACTGAAGATGGACTCCAGCATGTTGCCAACAGTGCGTACTGTTAATCTTTCTCCAAGCCATCTCCATGTGAACTGACGATCTTTACCAGGGTAATTGTGCATTGAGAAAAGGGAAAAATCCGACTTTTTAGGAATTACTGGACATTAGCTCTGAAATAACATTAATTCCAGGAGACCTAAAGCATCACTGTGTTCAACTAGTCAGAATAGGTGCTTAAGCAAGTTAGATGATCAATGAAGCTTTAGTTCAGGTCAGTCTCACAGTGGGCCAGTTGGGTTCCTCAATCCATCATATGGTTATTTTCTAAGTTTTAGAAAGGACATCTATCAGGGTTCCCACATTGGTTTCTTAGGGATTTATTTATTATTATTGTTATCATTTTTAAATTTTGCATTAGGGTGTGTAAATTTGCTGGAGAGAGACAGATATAGAATAGAGTGAGACAGAGAGAGAGAGAGAGAGAGATCACCTTCCTAGGGGATTATGGCTATTCCACAGTCCCTTCTCCTCCATTCTCCTTTGGGGATTTTGGACATGTGTACACATGTGTCCAGCATATTTTCCAAAGCCCCAGATCCAGGGCTTAAACCACGCAGTTGGCCATGTAGGATCCAGACAAACCAAAACATTGGTTTTCTTGACCTGTGGAATTAGAGCTATAATACTAGGAAAGGCCAAATGGAATTTATTAGACCTGCTTATAAGTAGGAAAAACAAGAAACCTGAAGAAATAATGTGGTCTTGGAGGTATTCTAGAGATTAGTATTGCCAGGAAGGACTTGAAAAATACAAAGGTGGTGATTCCCACTTTTTCTTTCTTGAAGATATCTCATTGGTCCATTACATTGATGACATTATGCTAATTGACCCTAGTGAACAAAAAGGATCACCTACTCTAGACTTGGTAAGACCTTTGTAACAGATTGGAAGATACGAATCCCATAAAAATTCAGGGGCTTTCTACCTCAATGAAATTTCTACACCTGTGGTGAGATGGTGGGGGACATGTCAGGATATTCTTATTCAACCTCTTATTTGGAGGTTGCATCTGACCCCTCCTGCCACCAAAAAAGAGGCACAAGGTATAGTGAGCCTTTTTGGATTTTGGAATCAACAAACTCCTCATTTGGATGCATGGAGGCATGCCCATTTACTGCATGGCCTGAAAAGCTGCTTTTTGAATGGGACTCAGAACAGGAGAAAGCTCAGCAACAGAAATAGGCTTCTGCAAAAGCTGCTCTGACACTGCAGACTCCTGTGTAAGCTGCTCTACCACTTGGGCCATATGATCTTGCAGAGCCAATGATGCTTGAAGTGCTGGTGGCAAAGAACAACACTGTTTGGAGCCATTGGCAGTTCCCTAAATGTGAATCATAGTATAGCGCCTTAGGATTTTGGAGCAAACCTCTGATATCCTTGATGGACAACCACTCTCCTTTTGAAAAAAGAGCTCTTATTTTCTACTGGTCCTTTATAGAGATTGAGCATTTATTTATAGGCTACCAAGTTACAGTGTGACCTGAGCAATCCATCTTGAACTGGGTGTTATTTGACCCTGCAAGCTATAAAGTTGGGGATACATATCAGTACTTCATTATCAGCTGGTAGTACTACTCAGGCCCAGCAGGCACTGGAAGCACAAATAAGCTACATAAGCACATGGGTGGAATGCTTATGGTCGCTACTCTACACTGAATTTCTCTCTCCCAGCCTGCACTGATAGCCTCATGGGGAATTCCCTACAACAAGTTCGATAAAGAATAGAAGATTCAGGCCCTATTTACAGATGGCTTTGCATAATATTCAGGCAACACATGAAAGTGGGCAGCTGTAACACTATAGCCTTTTTTGAAGATATCCCTGAAGGACAATGGTGAATGGAAATTTTCACAATGGGCAGAACTTTGGGCAATGCACCTGTTTGTTTACTTTGCTTGGATGGAGATATGGTCAAATGTGTTATTATATACCAATTCATGGGCTGTGGCTGCCAATAGCTGGCTGAGTATTCAAGGGCTTGGAAGAGAAATGATAGAAAAGTCAGTGACAAGGAAATTTAGGCAGGAGATAGATAGCACTCTATGAATGAGCAAAACTTGTCAAGACATAAATGTTCAGCCCTCTAGCTGCCATCTTGCATCCATGCATGTGCGCCTAATCTCAGCTGGTCTACCTGAGACTTCCCTAGACAACTCTAGTCCCTTGCTTGGCCCCTTTTCTGCTCCGACAAGATGAAAGAAACTATCATGAACCAGGAAAAACTCGCCAAGCTGCAAGCACAAGTGTGCGTTTGTGGGAAAGGAACTGCTCGGAGAAAGAAGGTGATTCATAGAACATCTATAGCAGATACTAAGAAACTTCAGTTCTCCTTAAAGAAGTTAGGGGTAAACAATATCTCTGGTATTGAAAAGTTGAATATGTTTACAAACAACCCTAAAGTTCAGGCATCTCTGACAGCAAATACTTTCACCATTACAGGGCATGCTGAAACAAAGTAGCTGACAGAAATGCTACCTAGCATCATAAACCAGCTTGGGGCAGACAGTCTGACTAGATTAAGGAGACTGGCTGAAGCTCTGCCCAAGAAATCTGTGGATAGAAAAGCACCACTTGCTACTGGAGAGGATGACAATGATGAAGTTCCAGATCCCTTGGAGAATTTTGATGAGGTTTCCAAGAATGAGGCAAACTGAATTGAGTCAAGTTCTGAAAGGGGTAAACTTGACGAAGTTACTGGGAACTGCTATTTTATATTATGACTGCTTTTTAAAATTCTGTTTTGTTTATGGATCTGATAAAATCTAGATCTCTAATATTTTTAATCCTCAGCCCCTTAGACATTGCAACTCTTTTCAGTTTTTGCTTATATGCAGTTCATTTTTTGCAGCTAATTAAGCTGAAGAAGCCTGGGAATAAAGTTTGGAACAAAGGTTAATAAAGTTCTTTGCATAGTTAAAAAAAAAAGATATAAATGTTCACATCCATGTTGCATGAATTCACCACCCAGGTGAATTCCCATGAGACTGCTTACCAAAGAGTGACCTCAATAGAGGATGATTTGAATAATCAAGGGGATAGATAGGCTAACATGTTCTATAGATACTCATCAGATGGGCCCCAGCCACTCCTATAACTGCCCAATGGGTTCATGAACTAAGTTGCTATGGTAGCAGGGATTGGGGTAGTAATTACACATGAACTTATCAACATCAGTTTTCTGTCACCAAGGCTGACCTGGCTATGAGCATTAATAAGTGCCCAATATGACAGCAACAGAGACCCAAACTGAGCCCCTGATACATCATCATTACTTGGGGTAATCAGCCAGCTATCTTCTGGCAGTTTGATTAAATTAAACCACCCTCATCATAGAAAGGACAGTATTTTGCATTTATTAGCATACATACATACTCTGGATACAGGGTAACCTTGTCTATGTGCAGTGCTTCTGACAGACTACCATCCATGGATATACAGAATGCCTTGTCCATCATCATGTTTTTTCACACAACATTACTTGTGATCCAGGAACTCACTTCATAGCAAATAAAGTACAATAATAGGCCTCTGTTCATGGAATTCACTGGTCTCCAGGACATTCTATACCATCCAGAAGCAGGCGATAATAGAACAATGAAATGACCTTTTGAAGACTTTATTATAGCTCTAACTAGATGGCAATATCTTGCAGAGGCAGGGTAAGGTTCTCCATAAGCAATATATATTCTGAATCAAGGTCTGACATATGGTGGGTACTCTTTCTCCCATAGCTAGGATTCACAGGTACAAGAATCAAGGGTCAAATTAGAGTTGCAACATTCATTATTAACTCCAGAATACCACTCGCAACATTTTTGCTACTTTTCCTTCTACTGGCTTAGAGGTCTTTCTCCCAAAGGGAGAATGCTTATACAAGGAGACAGCAATGATTCCACTGAACTATAAGTTCAAACATCTTGGACTCCTCATGCCTCTGAATCACCAACTGGGGTGATTTATTCTAAATACCAATGAGAAATCAGACTTTTACTCCACAATGGAGAAAGGAAAGCCTATTTCTGGAATATAAGAGATCCTAAGGGATGTCTCATAACTTTTACTGTGATTAAGATCAATGGAAAACTTCAATAATCCAATTCTGATAGGACTTCTAATGCCCAGGCTCTTCAGTAATGAAAGTTTGGATCACCTCAACAGATGAATAACCACAACCTGCTGACATGCTTGCTGAAGGCAAGGGAATACAAAACTGTAGTAAATAAAGCTAGTTGTATGGGCCAGCAGGTAGCATGGTGGGTAAGGTGCCAAATCCCACATAACTGACTGCAGTGTGCCTTCTGGACCCAGTGACATGCATGTCCAAAATCCCGAGAGGAGAATGGAGAAGGAACTGTGTCATGGCCATCTCACCTAGACGGTGATTTCTCACTTTTCCTCTCTCTCTGGAAAGCACATATGCTCTATTAAAATAAATAAGTAAAGTAGTTATAAATACCATCAGTCCTGTGTGTCTGGTTATGGGAGTGGGAACTGTAATTGTCATTGGTATCCTCTTATCTTTGTGTGTCTGTACATAACAAATATTTTTGTATTTTTCTTTTTATCATCTTGTTTTTGTAACAAGATATATTTATATCATAGTACCTAAGTGTTGTTAATTTCACGTAATTTTATTTAAGCTATGAGATATCATATATTTAATTGTATGGAGGATAGTTGTATCACATTAGGCAAAATTATGACCTTCATATTGTATTTTGTTTTGGAGGTTAAATATGGTTTAAGGAGACAAGTATGTGCACCATGTTGACAAGAAGTGGACTTATTATGGCTTATTTTATGTAGCAACAAAACTGGACCAAGGGGTGCCCAGGTATTTAGTTATATGTGAGTTTGAATGTATCTATGAGCAAATAAAATATGTTAGACAGTATTAGTATTTAAAGAAATGAAAATTAATACCACAACAAAATACCATTACTTATCCAACCTAATGATTAAATTTTAATTATTTATTTAACTTAATTCCCAAGCTACACATGGGGCTGCCATAAATGTAAAGCAACTGCTGTTGGAAACAGTCTTTTTCGAAATCTATTAATTTTTCAAAAGTTAAAAGTATATTCCTCAAATAACTCAACCATTACACTACTAAGAATTACTAAAGAAAAATAAAAGCATGTGTGCACAGTTTAAACATGAGTTTTCACAGCAGATTAATTTTAACAGCCACAGTAGGGAAAATGTGGTCTTCAAGGAGTAAAGTCCCAGTCATCTCTTCTTGGGCATTTAGGTTGATTCCATGTCTTAGCAATTGTGACTAATGCCGCAATAAACCACAAGACTGGAAAGTTATCTGTTGAGGATGACATATTGTTATATGGTAATGTTTTTCCTTGATTGACATGTGCTGCATACATCCTTTAAAAAATATAGTGTATGCTGTAAAGATATACAATGATGAACTGTAAATTTAAAAAACAAAGAACAAGGAAAAAAGAAGTAAAGGTTAACAAACAATATATCATTCTATGCACTAGAATATTACCCTTAAATACACGTGAACAGCAGATACAGCACCAAAATGGATGAACCTCAGCATAATTACACTGAGTTAAAGGATTGCACTAATCAATTAATACTTAATAAATCAATTTATACACATTCTAGAAGCAGAAAACTAATCAATACAGACAGGAAATCACTGGTTGCTTAAGAATGAGGAATAGAAAAATGGAGGAATAGATTACAAAGAGTCATAAACAACTGTTTAGAGATGTTGGAAGTTTTTATTATCTTAATCATGAGAGTGATTTTATGGGTATTTGCATATGCCAAAGCTCACTAAATTATGTACATTGAAAAATTGAACATATTCAGTTTTTTTTGTTTTGTTTTGTTTTAACAGAGGTTTTTGCTATAAGATGCCTGCACTTGCTGGAGAGACAGAGGTTTAGAAAGCAAGAAGTCTCCCTTCTGGAGGGATGGCCATGCTGCCGTCCCTTCTCCGCCATTCTCCTTTTGAGATATTGGGGGCACAGGCACACATGCTTGGTGTGAGTTTAAGCCACTAGGTCTGAGACTTGAAATGTGGTTGACTATGTAGGAGTCCAGTGATATAACCATTATGCTCTTTGCTGGTCCCTAAACATATGCAGTTTATTGTACAAAAATTATACATCAGTAAAGCTATTAAAATTATTTTCTCAGTGAGGCCTATGCCAGTATATATTAAAAAATCACTAAAAAATGAATGCATACATTCATTTATTTGATGACTAAATGATCAAATGGAAGAGTAAAAAATTGTTGGTATTAATTAATTTTATACCTCAGCATAGTCAAAGGATGTTTGGAATCAAGGTACTAAATTAAGTGGAAAGAAAAGATTAACAATTATAACTACAAATGAGGGTGCCTGAAATGGATCATCGAAGGAATTGCATTATGTCGGTGATTACGGCTAAATCAGGACCAGGCTGGCCCTTTAGAGCAGCAGCTAAGTGCTGCACATAGAGTCAGATTCCACATAGCCTACTGCAGTTCCAGTCCTGGCCCTGGCATCTTAACAAATATGGCAGGTGCATATGTGCTCATATCCAGAAGCCAGACAGGATAAAGAAATGGAAGAAAAAGTATTGTGGCATGACCACACGCCATGGGGAGGTACTTTATCTCTCTCTCTTCTCTCTTTCTCACATGTGCCTGCTGGCAATTAAATAATAACTTTAAAAAGTAAATTAGGGCCATGGGGTAAGTTACAAATGTCTACTATATGAGACAGAAGAGGAAGTTTGGAATATTTCATTATCACATAACTTTCTATTGAATAGCATGGATATAAAAATGAGATAGAACAATCCATTCATTTAAAGTACATCTATTGTGTTGAAGTTGTGAAGAAAAAATTTCAGAGTCTATGGCCCATAAATTTTGGTGTCAATGGCAGACTTGGAACTAGCCATTCAAAACAAAACTGAGTTGTACAGATGCAAATAGCACATGAAGTTCAATAAAAGAAAATTAATCAAGAAAAAAATAAAATATACTCAGAGAAGTAGGCACAGAGAATACTGAAGTGTTTTTAAATATAAATATAAATGTTCTTAGCTTTATACATTCTTGGAGAGGTTGGTTTGTTTGTTTTGCCACTGGGTCCAGGACTCGAACTGTGGTCAACTACATGGGAGTCCAGTGACATAGCCATTACACTAACTGCTGGTCCCAGTTTAATATATACTAACCAAGATCTTAAGAAATATTTCCTACAAAAAGATGTAAATATAAAAATATACAATACAGTGTACAAATGTTTGTACTTCTGAGAATGAATCAAACTGCCATAAGATTTTAAAATAAATGTTATTAAAAATGCTATTATCAAAGTCTGTACACCTTCAGGTCCAGCAGTTAGCGTAATGGCTATGTTGCTGGACTCTCATGTGGTCAACCGCAGTTCAAGTCCCAGACCTAGTGGCTTAAAACTCATGCTGGGCACATGTGCCTGTGTGCCCAAGATCCCAAGAGGAGATGGAGGAGAAGGGATTGCGGTGTGGCCATCCCCCCTGGGGGGGTCATTTCTTGCTTTCTATCTCTCTGTCTTTGTCTGTCTGTCTGGCGAGGGCACGAACCCTATACCAAAAACCTCTCCAAAAGAAAAAAGTCTGTACACCTTGATAAAAGTTTTAACATTATTGATTCTCTGTCGTATTCTCTAATGAGCTGGACTGATTAATATACTAGCAATAATATATTAAAAAGGAAAAAGAACCTGACAAAAGAGCAACATAAAGTGTTATTCATAATATATATGATGCTTTCTACTAAATATAAAACACTATTAATGATCAAATTTATTTGTAATTTTCAAATAAAATAGTAATCTCTAATAATTATTTAAAATATGCAGAATTCTTCCTTTCAATAAACATTTGCTGTGAAACATTTTTAAATATGTTTAATAACATTTCTGAAGTGCTCATTGTTCCTGAATTTACTATTGTTATTTGGTCTCCCGAAACATTTTGTTTCTATCACGTATGTTTGCATTTGAAGTTTTGTTTCCATGTCTAATAGAATAGAGCCAAAGGTAGAGGTTTTGGCTTAAATCCTACCTGTATCTTCTATTTTAGGATGGTTAGCCTAGTCCAAAGTTAAAATTTATGCAACTGTGACACAAGTGGAGTAAAATAAAAAGCATCTGGACAACTCTGTCATATTTTCAATGATATTAGTAAACTCCATGAGCTCAATACTAATAGATACTATCCAATTTATATTCCAATCCTTAAATCTGTCTACTTTTGTCATACAAAATAAAATGTAATATTACTATATTAATGTAGGAAAACAAACTGGTGTTTCACAAGAGAGACAAAGGAGATAAAATTTATGTGCAAAGACATGCGAATGTAAAATACATCACTCACATACTCTATCTGCATTTTAACAAAGTGAAAAAGCACAATTAGTACAAAATTGGTGAGAGCATATACGTGCCATTCTCAATATCATTTTCTTCTCTTTCTTTGCTTCTTCTCTTTAGTGCCATGACAGATAGTCTTCATTATAATTACCTCATGTGTATAAAACAAGTAACAAGAAAATAATAATGGTCAAATAAATATTGTGATATACATATATAAGGTATTGACAGGTAAAATCATCACCAAGTGAGGACTGGTTTCCTATTGCTAAAGTAAAGAATCATTTTGGAACAAAAAAATACCATTAGGAATCAGAATATTTCTTCTTTCCTTTTTTTTTTTTTTGGAGAGGTTTTTGCTATAGGGCATGTGCGCTCACCAGAAAGACAGAGAGAGACAGAGAAATAGAAAGTGAGAAATCACCCCCTAAGGGGATGGTCACACCACAATCCCTTCTCCTCTATTCTACTTTCGGGATCTTGGGCACGCACGCACATGTGCCCAGCTTGAGTTTAAGCCCCCGGGTCAGGGACTCAAACCATGGTCGGCTACATGGGAATTCAGCGACATAGCCATTACGCTAACTGCTGGTCCCAGGAATCAAAATATTTCTTAACATATCTCCAGTGGATTTTATCTTACTTGATATTTTTAAATGTTTGTATTTTTGAATAAAGCAAGTTTTTAAATTTATACATATAATACTCAGTATTACAGAATACATAATAATATATCAAATATATTTAATATTTTTAATAAACATTTGCAGCCAACTATTTTTAAATATGTTTAAAAACATTTATGAACAATTCATTTTGGAAAATATTTCTTTAGGTCGAATGATTTCATTTATAGGTAGACATTGGATTACGAAAGTTAGAATTGTTGATCTCTAAAACAGTATAAACTCTTTAAAGAAAGGAAAATTTTTGAAACTTTAATACAGGGTATTCATGCTGGAAAAAAATCATTTTCCAAGCTGTACTGATATCCAGTGATTGAATATATAAAAAAATTAAAAAGAAAGTTTTCATATACTATCTCAGAAAGGGGAAGTTATAAATAGAATGTATATAGGCCTGATTTCTGGATTCAAGGGGTTTATAATGTTTTTTCCCAAGGAAAAAATATGATTGAAATTAGATAAAATTTGTTATGTAACAGTTTAGGATTAGGGGACCGATGTGAATTGAAAGATAAAATTTAGTGTTATACATGAGCTACTTGCTCCCCAAATCACAATATTGCCTTCATTAAATTGATCTTTATGGATTTCAACAAGCATATATTAAAATAATTTACTTTTATAGTTTAACTCTTTTTTTTTTGGAGAGATTTTCGCTATAGGGCGCGTGCGCTCGCCAGACAGAGACATAGAGACGGCAAGTGAGAAATCACCCCCCCCCCAGGGGGGATGGTCATGCCGCAATCCCTTCTCCTCCATTCTCCGCTCGGGATCTTGGGCATGCACGCACACGCACCCGGCGTGAGTTTTAAGCCACCGGGTCTGGGACACGAACTGCGGTCGACTACGTGGGAGTCCAATGACACAGCCATTCCGCTAACTGCTGGTTCCCTATAGTTTAACTCTTTGTGGCAATATTTTTCTAGAAGAAAAAACTAAGTAATATTGACAAAGATTGTACTTAGTTATATCTAAATCATGGTGACAGGCATGGTTTTGATCCTCTATTTCTTCTATTCTATTCATTCTTTAGGTTGAGTTGAAAGATAGACCATTTTCAACTGGGGAAGTGGTCATTTCAAGTGGATACCATTCTTTGAATACTCAAAATTGTACACCATATTTTTGGTTGCAGTTATTTGATGCACTTTATAGACCAAGTTTATCAAATATTTTAGATGAAGGATCATTTTTTGAATTATTTGATGGGAGTGTCAGAAAAACAAAATTTAAGATTCTAGAGATCACATATTTGAACACCACATATTGAGAGAGATAATTTGCGCTCAAAGGTGGTAGTTTCTCTCTAATCTGGAAGCCAAGAGTGCCCAAACTGAACCAAGAAAAGTGAAACCTGCTCCAATTTGAACTAGATATGGGGTTATTGGTTTAATTGCCTAATTTCATATTTTTTTCATTTTTTTTATTATGTCTGTAATACTAATGACCTGGGAGAATTCAGTAGGTTTTCAGTGCAACATTTTCCTAAAATAGCACATAATTTTTTAAAAAAAAAACGTAGCATAGCTAAGTCTTCCCTTCCTCACTTTTTTCTGTGAGAATTTAAAATGCTTCACTAAAATTTTCTTGCCTCTGTCAGTATCTGAACTATCATGTGAAAGATTTTTTTCCATATCTTTTTTTTTTTTTTTTTAGTAGTATAATAAGAGAAGATTTGAAGAGATAGGAAAGACATTCTTACCTAGAGTGGTAAGGTTTCGGATCTCACTTAGAACCCAGTTTTACTTTTTGATTTCAGTTACCTTTCAATCTTTATTTTTTTGCTTTCCTTTTTTTTTTTTTGGAGAGATTTTCACTGTAGGGCGCGTGCGCTCGCCAGACAGACAGAGAGAGACTTAGAGACAGAAAGCGAGAAATCACTCCCCAGGGGGAATGGTCACGCCGCAATCCCTTCTCCTCCATTCTCCTCTCGGGATCTTGGGCACGCACGCACACGCACCCGGCGTGAGTTTTAAGCCACTGGGTCTGGGACACGAACCGCGGTCGACTACGTGGGAGTCCAGCGACACAGCCATTATGCTAACTGCTGGTTCCCTTTGCTTTCCTCTTAAACTTTTTTCTTTATCATTTAACGACGAAAATCCTGAGCTGAAATGAATTGTGAGTGACATCGAGGGTCATCTGTCAGGCAGTCAGCAGTTTACAAAGATATCACATAAATATCCAATTTACTTTTACTAATTAATATAATTTTATGTCAGAAGTCTAATACTACATATTGTAGCATTATCTAGTGACTTCTTTCCAGGCTCTATTTTTCTCCTAAGTTAGGTATTTTTTATTGTCTAGCTTTGCTATCATTCTGAGATAGTTAGAAGCCTAGTTAGATATACTTATAAAAAGATATAATCAAACAGATGAAGAACTAGTTCTATAAAAAAATGAACTGAAAAGCTTAATACATAGTAAAAATTCCAGGATTATTATAAAATATGTCATCTTTTTCTGTTTCCTTCTTGAGCTTGACCTGTATAATAGTCTGGTGAAAGAGGCTATCACCTACAAACAAGCGCTGGGAGTTGTTTCATTATTGTTCCTTTTCTAGACACTGTCCTCCTACTACATTATATATTTTTTAAAAAATCAAAATTAGTGCTTGGGCCGAATTGCTTGTAAAACTTTTTTTTTTTCCTTATAATTCATTGGCTTTAAATGGAGTTGTTTGGCCCATAGGGGAAATTAATGCATGCATACCAATACTGTGTGATTTAATGTTAAGTAAAAATCATTAAAGAAATGAAGCCAATGGTTGGACATCATAAATATATTGTTGAAGATATGGGAAAAAAACCCCCAACAATCTGAGACTCTGCTTTAGCAAAGAGGAAATAAAATAACTAGAAAAAATAAAGAACAACAGCATGCAATTAAAACATAAAATTTGTGCCTACAATTAGCTGCTCAAGTCTTAATGATTATTTTGATCCAAAATTTTTGAGTGAAGTCTTGTTCCTTTCTTACCAGCTATTTTCTCTCAGCTGCATATTCATCTTTCATTTCTTGCTATGCAAAGTAGGATCTGGGTGTTTTAAATATTTTTCCTTTGCCAGTTAGCCTAATGGTAAACTGTTTGTAGAGGTTACTTGACAGATACTGCATTTCCAGTGTGCTCATTTGAGTGGCTCCCAGAGCACCTATAGCTACCTTCTTCCCAGCTCCTGCAATGTGTAGCATCCATTTCTGCAGTACATGGACCACAATACCCAAAAACTGACAGCTTCTTCCTTCCACACACTAGGTCTATAGTACAACATCTCTACCTTTCTCTAGCACCATAAGGATTCACAGGCAAGCTGCTGTGGGCAGGTTTTCAGAAGTTCAGTTTGCAAGCATTACAACTTCTTTGCCATTAAGAAGAGAGTCACTGCTTTCCTTCTCCAACAATTTCTGAATCTAAGCTTTGCTCAACATGCTTTGGAGCTTTTTTTATTATTATTATTAGCCAACCACACATCATTCCGATATCCTATTATAGTTAATAATTCTTTATATTGACCTTCCTGGTTTAAATTACTGTGTTGTTTCTTTCTTCTGACTAATCTGTGACTGATATACCCTTCAGAGCTATCTATTTCTGGAGTATTATTAAGACTCTTAGTTTTACATTTCCTGATATAATGACAGTCCATGTCTTATATCTTTTCAACTAGGACATATTTAGCCATGGATCAATACTCTGAAGATTAACTACTGCTTTAGTGTTCAAAAGTATTTAATAGGATCTTTTCCAACATGGTTCTAAGGCATTTCCCATTCTGATGCATTTTCTAGAAGACATATTCTTTAGTATTAGGTCATGTACAACCTGTTGCAAGAATGTGAGAAAAAGGACATTTGTACTTGTATACTACTGGATATATTACATGAATGTTATGTATAATTTGTGATGTATTCCTAAGGTAACTTGGAGTCCAAAATCAGTAGTGAAATGCTTCATAGTTTCAAACCTGAGTGTGAAAGTCATGAGACCTGCAGAGTATGTTCCATAAGTATGAAGGTCAGAGGCAACACTCTAGGCTAAGGAAGATCAAGAGCTCTTTACTTTTACTAAGTAATTAGGATAATAGGGACAATTACGTCTTTTGCTAAGTGGTAAGATGTTTCAAATTTCTGTATTATGAATTCCAGTAAAATAGATGTCACTGTTACTGAAGAAAGTGTTCAAATTCACCAGCCTGAGATAAAAAATCAAGCCAAAATGTTGCTATAAGTTTGGCCTCATGGTTAAGGGACTCAGATCCCACATGGTCATACTGAAAAGTATGCAGGCACATGCACATACATACCTCAAATCCTCACAGCATAGACAAATGGAGAAGGGATTGTGTGTGACCACATTCTGTGGTATGTGGGGGTACTTTATTCTTTGTATCTCTCTGTCGCCCTCTGACAAGCACATGCACACTCTGGTAATTCAAATATATTTTTACTACCTTCAGCGCTATAGTTTTCAGGGAAGGAAAAGCGTCATTCTGAAAATAAGCAAAACAAACAAACAAACAAAACCCAATAACAAAAACAGTACAGTTTAAAACCTGTAGCAGGTGAGTGATTGTAGGAAACATGTCTGGAGATATTCTACTTGGAGATAGTTGATACTGAGGCATGGCTATTGGTAAGGTTTCACATTTACACATTTGCTGAGATGATGCTTGTGATAGATGAGACAAGAAGCAGAGACACACCAATGTTGTTAAAATTTTTTCACCAATATTAGTGGACAGTGGAAAACCTTTTTTTAAGGGAGATTTTTGCTCTAGGGTGCAAGCACTTATTGAAGAAACAGAGACACAGAGAAACAAAGAGACAGAAAATGAGAAATTCTCCCCACCCCCCAGAGGGGTTGCAACTATGCTGCAATCCCTTCTTCTCCATTCTCCTCTTGGGATTTTGGGCACACATACACATATGCCTGGTGTGACTTTTAAGCTGCCAGGTCCAGGACTTGAGCCACAGTCAACTTCATGGGAGTCCGGCAACGTAACCATTATGTCATCTGCTGGTCCCCAGTGGCAAATATTTTGAATGTTTCTACTTAAAGTCTCTAAGAAAAGCAGCTCTTATTAATGTTCTAGAAATTATCTTCATACATTTACAAGCATATTCATGTCAGTAATATTTTGAAGATTCCAGAGCTTATCAGTAGCATTCTGTAATACTTTCTTTTCATGTCGTCAGTGATTTGACTTCTCAGGGTATCAGAGATTCAGGGTCTTAATGAGGGATATTTTTTTGCCACTGCTACTCAGTTTAGACATTTTAAATAGCTTTCATATTATCTTTTTTTCTATAGGATTCTATCATGAGGGTCTTTTAAAGTTCTTTAAATTATAAGTCATTTTCAACTGGTAGAAACTCTTGTTGTTTCTAAATTGACCACCTTCTTTTTTGTTTTTGGAGGGTTTTTTTTGCTATGGGTGCGTGCACTTGTCAGAAAGACAGAGAGAGAGAGAGACAGAAAGTGAGAAATTACCCTCCTTCTGGGGGGTGTGGCTACACCGCAATCCCTTCTCCTCCAGTCTCCTCTCGGGATTTTAGGCATACATGCGCCACCAGGTATGGGACTTGAACCACGGTCGACTACATGGGAGTCCAGCAACATAGCCATTACGCTAACTGCTGGTCTCTAAATTGACTACTTTAAAAGTATGCCGGATGACAAGTTTAGATTAAGTAATTTCTTTCACAAATTAATCAATATGTGGTAAATTTAATAAATTCTGATATCTGAGCTGATTTAATCTCTAATCAGATATCACATTTTAAATGTAAAATGATTCTTTTTTTTTTTTTAGAGGTTCTTTGCTACAGGGCGCGTGCGCTCACCAGAAAGACAGAGACAGAGAGACAGAAAGAGAGAAATCACCCCCTGGGGAGATGGCCACGCCGCAATCCCTTCTCCTCCATTCTCCTCTCGGGATCTTGGGCACACATGCACACGCGCCCAGCATGAGTTTAAGCTGCTGGGTCCGGAACTCGAACCATGGTCGACTATGTGGGAGTCCAGCAACATAGCCATTACGCTAACTGCTGGTCCCAAATGATTCTTTTTTTTTAAAGATTATTTTTCTTAATTTTATTTATTTATTTATTTATTTATTATTTAACTTGACCAGAGAGAGAATGGAGAGTGAGAAGGCACATTGCCAAGTCTGGGACTCAACCATAGTCGACCATGTGGGAGTCCACCACCTTAACCACCACACCACCTGCAGGTCCCAGAGTAAAGTGATTCTTAGGGTATATTATATTTGTTTTTTCATTTCAGTTTTATGTTGTAACCCACCAACAAACAAGATAAAAATCTTAATTTTTTAATGGGAAGAGAATTCTTTTTTTGTTGGGAGAGGTTTTTGCTATTAGGGCGCATGAGCTTGCCAGAAAGACAGAGACAGAGAGACAGAAAGCGAGAAATCATCCCTGGGGGGGATGGCCTTGCCATGTTCCCTCTCTTCCATTCGCCTCTCAGGATCTTGGGTGCCCACGCACACTTGCCCATTGTGAGTTTAAGCCACTGGGTCCGGGACTTGAACTGCGGTCGACTACATGTGAGTCCAGTGACACAGACTTTATTCCAACTGCTGGTCCCAATGGGAAGAGAATTCTGATAACATTTTTTAGTTGCATTTAGTTCACAAGAGAGAGAATAAGGAGTTACAGATTTCCCTTTCTCTGGTAATGGAAGTGCTGTAATTTGTATATGTACCCCTGGAATTCATGTGTTGGGTCATAGTAACAGGATTAAGAGGGTGAATACATAACCCAATTATAGTATTGAAAGGTGGGATCTTTGAGAAGAGATTAGGTTCGAGGTCTTTAAGGAAGGACCACAGTAATTGAGTTCTGGTGGGTTTATAAGGAGAGAATGAGACTGGAATAGTCATGGATAGCTGCTTGGCTCTACTCTTCCTTGTGATGTGAACAGGACTCTGTAAGACACATGAGAATTACCTCCTGGACTCCCAACTGTGAGCTCAATAAGACTCTTTTTTAGAACTCACCCAGTTTCAGGTGCTTTCTCTTATTTACAACAAAGAGACTAGGACAAGAAGGATAGATAGATATGCTTTATAGAAATGAATAGAAATATTTGAGGGAAAATTAAACTCTTCTAGAAGTTATGACCTGCTTGGTAATAAGTGTTTTCTATTTTCAATAGGTAGCAAGGATTGGCAAGATGAAATACCATTCTGTTTAAGGATAATTTTAAATTTTAGATTTGAGAAGTCTTTCTAATTTTGTCGTTATTTCTATTGCTTTTAGGAAAATATTGGTAGGTCTATACCACTATGTTTAGTAAGAAATTGGTCTTTGCTTCTAAGCTTTAGTGTATTTCCCAAACTTCTTGTGTAAAAATACATATATGGACTTTTTCTGGCTTGAAAATTTTTATTTAATTTTAGCATATATTAGCAATAGAAAAATGAATTTCACAAATAAATTTTCCAATTTCCACTAATAAATGTTACTATTTAATGGTTGAGCAATTATAATTCTATGAACAATCACCACAATATATGTGCTGAAATTGAAAACAAGCAAAGAGAGACATTAAAATATTACAACAGCATTATTACAACATATTTTCTTTAAAATTGCAATATGGATTTTATTACATCAAAAGATATACAGCATTTCTGTTTTATTTGTAGACTTAACCTTATGTATCTTTTAAAATCTTGAAAAAATTTAAGGACTCTAAAAACTACTTAGCAAAGTTGATAATATACAGATTTTTGATAATAAGGTACAGAGTAAGAAACTATTAAACAATCAATTTAGGGACTAGCAGTTGCCATAATGCCTATGTCACTGGACTCCCATGTAGTTGACAGCATTTTGAGTCCAAGACCCGGTAGCTTAAACTCACACTAGGCGTGTGTGTACGTGTCCATGATCCCAAGAGAATGGAGGAGAAGGGATTGTGGCGTAGCCATCTCCCCCGGGGGGTGATTTCTCACTGTCTGTTTCTCTGTCTTTCTGGAGAGCACACATGCTCTATAGCAAAAAAAGAATCAATTTAAATTTAAAAATTTAGATCCACAAAACTTTAGATTCACCGGGGTTTTGAGTTATAAGGTTTTATAAAAGTTGGTATTCCATTGCTTAAAATATACAGTAAAATCCAGGAGAAAAGTACATCTTTTATTTCTTAGTAATATTTTGAGTGGATTGTAATCTATTATGAGTGTTCATAGCCTTGGATAAAGCATATCCAAAATAACCCATTTAATCTTACAAAACTAGCTTTTTTATAAAATATGTTGTCTTTCTGAACAAGTTGATTGAGTCAGTCTTATTACCAGTATTTCTCATGATTATAGACTTAAGAATTTCACAAAAATATAGAAAAAACTGGACTTTCAGTTTCCATTATGATATTTAATGAATTTGAAAACCATCACACCAGTCCTCATGATGAGGACAAAGGTGAACAAACTGAAGAGCTTTTGAAATTTATCAGAGAATCAAGGTCATGGGGCAAACTACAGCCTTGAAACGTGAGAGGCAGGCAGATGCAGAGAATCACAGTTTATGAGGAGCAGAAGGCACAAAAGCCAGCAATGAGAAGGAAAACTTAAAGTAACTGACATGTTTCTAGAGACTGAATGTGGATTAGCTTGAGCTAAAAACTCCTGGGGATCCTGTTGTAGTGGGATGAGGTGGGCATATGTTGTGAGTTTTACCTACAGAGTCCCATAAGATAGTGGGAGAATGGGAAAAAATGGAAGTGAAGAATGGAAAAAAATACCATCAATTTCCAGGCAGTAGAAGGTAGGAAAGTGACTGTTTTGAAATATGCCCAAAATGTTTTGTTTTCCATAACAAAGGCTACCTTTAATGGAAACCACTTTACCCAATCAGATCATTTTTCTTACCTAGGAGAAAGGTCATTAGATAACTGGAGTCCTCTGTCACCTCCCTGACCCCCTCCCCCATCTCACAAAATGGAAAGGACACAGTCGAAGGTTTCTAGCACATGTGAAAGAGAAAGAAAGCGAAAAGGGAGATATATATTGATTCAGTCATAATATTCTACAGTGCTTCTCCTCCCTAGTACCTTACCAACATATCAATAGGGTCTAATATGAGTGGATTATAATTGAGAGAGCTACATGACACAGATTCTGTTTAATAGGAAGTTTCTAGCAAAGCCCACACAATAACAGGGGAAATAATAATAAAGATATTAGAGGAAATAAAAGCCTTTGACACCGACAGCTACAGAAAACATTACATTAATATAACCTAACTTCTGGCCAGGTCATTACAAACTCTCACACTAAAATCATATTTATCTCTATTCCTATTATCTGTTACATTATTTCTGGATTCAAAAACATACGAGGTATGCTAAAAGAGCAAGACACAGTCTGAAGAGAGAAAGCAAACATCAGAATTAGACGTAGATATGTCACAGATTTCAGAATTCCAAGACTCATTATTTTAAATAATTGTAATTAATTCATTAAGATATATGATGGAAAAACATGAAAAAACAGATGGGTAAGATAAGCAGGAAGATGGTAATTCTATAAAGAATCAAAAGGAAGTACTACTATATATAATTTTAAAAAGCTTTTTAACAGAATTGAAGGACTTTGATGAGCTCATCAGTATTCTAGACAGCATAGAAAAGAATCAGTGAGTTTGAAGGTATATCAATAGAAACCTCCCAATCTGAAATGCATAGAGAAACAAGAATGAAAAAAGAGAATAAAAAATCCAAGACCTGTAGGACAGTTAACAAAGGTATAATATAAAGTGTCTTGGGAATACCAGTAAGAGAAGCAAAACAGAAAGAAACGTTAAGTACTTAAATAATAATGACTGAGAATTGTCGAAAACCCACAAAGGACACCAGATATATGTATACACACACACACACACACAGAGTCCCACCAGATTCCTTTAGTGAAGAATGGAAAAAATATAGCAAAAATTACCATCTATATATACTGTTGGGTAAATTATGACACATTTTTCCATAGAAAAATATGTCATGACTTTCTCAGTGATTCTCTCTATATATATGCATATAATATTCAAACAATGGAATATCAAAAATAAAGGAACATCTTGAAAGAAGTCAGAGGGGAGTGGGATCTTTCCTTTAGAGAAACAAAGAAAAAGAACAAAATAAGTGAGGTTTATAAGTGTGTTTTTTGTACATGTTGTTATATGTTGTTATACAGATTCACACAATCACTGTTGTACTTTGTGTCAGCCATACATGAGGAGTGGCTTTTGCAGGTAGCCAGAAATATTAACATTAAGTATAAATTTTGTGCTAGGTAAATTCTGAGTCCTAAGGAATGGATATAAAATGAATTTAATATAGCTATTCCTTATGACCATGTATTTGACAGCCAACTTTCCAAATATTCCAACAGGTAAAGTGAAACAAATTAAAATCATACCCTTAAAGACCTGATATAGCAATGTCATCATGAATGTATTCAGAATTTTTTCCAGGAAAAAAATGAATTTTTAGAATAAGATCTATTATTCATGTCAAATGAGATGACACTTGTATTCATTCACAGATATAATCATGTATCGATTCTTGTATAAGTGACAGGCACTAACCTTTTCAATGAGAAGATGAAGATGAAAATTTTTTTGTTGCATGCAAGAGTACAGCATATTTTGAGAGGCATATATGTAAACTATCCATCACAGTACTATTTGATAAAGACAGTCTCTGCAGCATAGTAAAAATTAAATAGGAGTCTCAAGTTAAGCAGTGAAATCACTCTTTTATTTTTTGAGAAGCTGGGAGCAAGGATGAAGTAGGATATGGTGTGGATATTATTTCATAGAGAAAGTGATTTTTACTAAGTTTTGTCTTAAGTGGTATGCAAAATTTATAGAGGTTAAGAGTATTATCTCTAGAATGCTGCGGATGAAAGTGTGGGAAATGTGCAGGTACGAGTATCATTTATTTGATATGGTGTGCAGGATATGTGTAGGGTACCATCTTTTATGCAAAAAGCCAATGCCCAGCCCTTAGAAACTCAAGAATCCTGTAACATTTGATTCAGTTTCTGTATTGTATTGGTGTCTAGACTTGGTGTTCATAAAAATGATCAGAAGTATAATTCCTTCTATTTAAGCTGTGAACTTTGCTGGAATGTAGAGTTTTCTGATTTTGCTTAAAATTTAAAAAATATTTCTATGTTTTGGGGGGAAGAGGGTTCCACTCATTTTATAATAACTTGGTCTAAGTTTGTTTATTCATTCAGTTAGTTAGTTTTGCTATAGGGCGTATGTGCTCACTGAAGAGAAACAGAAACTGAAAGAGAAAGTGAGGGAAAGCGAGAAATCCCCCAGGTGGGATGGCCATGATACAATCCTCTCCTCCATTCTCTCAGGATTTGTGGGCATGTATACACACACACTTGGCGCGTTTTTCAAAATGCTAGGTTTGGGATTCAAACTGTATAGTCACTCATGTGGGATACAGCTGCTTTAGCCTCCATATCAACTTGATCCTGTATTATTTAATTTTTATTTACTTTTAAAGAACTAAAGTATACACAGAGTTATGAATAATTTAAGCTAGTCATCACCCAGATTGAAGAATGAAACATGCCTAAACACACACTGTTAACTCCTTCCTCAAATCCCTAAGATCAAAAAAGTATGGCAATTAGGGCGCTACATGGTGCAGTGTAAAACTCTATGTTCTGTGAGGCTGATCCATGTGGGAAGGTTTCTTGATGGCATCTGGAACCCTTCCTGAGTATGCCAGGCATGTGTGGCCCATGACTCAAGGCTCACTGAGGTTGCGGGTGAATTGCAGTCAAAATGCTATTGCGGGTGAGTCTTTTTTTCTGTCTCTTTGCCCAAGTCTCTTGCTCAAGCCAGGCACATGTGCATGCGTGCCCAAGATCCCGAGAGGAGAATGGAGGAGAAAAGATTGCAGCATGGCCATCCCCCCTGGGGGGGGGGGTGATATCTTGCCTTCTGTC
>NW_006159750.1:1450801-1468240 GCF_000334495.1 Tupaia belangeri chinensis
GAAAGAAAGAAAGAAAGAAAGAAAGAAAGAAAGAAAGAAAGAAAGAAAGAAAGAAAGAAAGAAAGAAAGAAAGAAATGAAATATAGAATAAAAGACCCATCCAGAAAATAAATAAACCAAAAACTGGTTCTTTAAGAAGATTAGCAAAATTGACACACCATTAGCTAGATTAATCAAGAAGAACAGATAGAAACCAGATAAATCAGCAAAGGCTCAGGCGTTATTACAATGGATATAATCGAAATACAAAATGTCATCCTAGAGTACTAGGAACTATGATATGCCAACCAACAAGAAAAATCTAGATGAGATGGACAAATTTCTGGACATGTATAACTTACCAAGAATGAACAGAAATAGAGGAAGGAAGAAATAGAAAGTCCAAATAGACCCATAAAAAGCAATGAGATTGAATCAGTAAAAGATAATCTCCCAATAAGAAAGAAAGAGCCCAGGGCCCAATGGCTTTTTTCAGAATTTTATAAAAATTTTAGGGGAGAACTAACGCCAATTCTCCTTAAACTATTTCTGAAAATTCAAAGGGAAGGAATCCTCCCAAATTCATTCTATGAAGCCTCCATCATCTTAATTCCAAACTCAGACAAGGACATGATCAAAAATGAAAAAATGTCAGGCCTATATCCTTGATGAATACAAATGTAAAAATTTTCAACACAATACTAGCAAATTGTATTCAACAACATAGTAAAAAGAGTATGCACCATGACTAAGTAGGATTTATTCCAGGGATGCAAGGATGGTTCAAAATACCCAAAACAATAAATGTAATATGTCACATTAACTAAAAAAAAGATAAAAACGATATGATTGTATCAATCAATGCCAAAAAAGCATTTGATAAAATACAACATCACTTCATGATTAAGACTCTCAACAAAATTGGCATAGAAGGGACATTCCTCAACACAATAAGAGCCATCTATGAAAAAAAACACATATTTAACATCATATTGAAAGGGGTAAAGTTGGAATAATAGAAGGCTGCCCACTTTCTCCACTCACTTTTAACATAGTACTGGAAGTTCTTGCCAATGCAATTAGACAAGAGAGTCAAATAAAAGGCATCCAACTAGGAAAAGAATAAGTGAAATTATCTCTAGTTGCAGATGATATGAAACTATACATGGAAAATCCAAAAGAATCCACAGAGAAATTCCTGGAACTCATAAATAAATATAGTAAAGTAGCAGGATACAAAATCAACATACAAAAATCAATAGCAATTTTATATACCGACAATGGACAAACTGAGACAGAATTGAAAAAAGAAATGCCATTTACAGTATCCACAAAACCAGTAATATATCTAGTAATAAACCTTACCAAAGATGTCAAAGATGTCTATATGGAAAACTATGAAACATTAGATAAAGAAATTTAAAATGATACAAAAAAAGTGGAAAAACATTTCGTGTTTCTGGATTGGAAGAATTAGTGTAATCAAGGAGACAATCCTACTTAAAATACTCTACAAATTTAATGAACCCCAATCAAACTACCAGAGATACTCCTCACAGATATAGGAAAAAAAAAACATAAAATTTGTCTGGAAGCATAGGAGACCCTGTATTGCCAAAGCAATACTAAGCAATGGGAATAAACTAAGTGACATCTCACTTCCTGAGCTCAAAACATATTACAAAGCCATGATAATTAAAACAGCATGGTACTGGCACAAAAATAAGTAGACAAATGGAACAGAATTGAGAACCCCCTTATAAACCAAATATACAGCCAACTGTTTCTTGACAAAGGGCACAAGGCAATCCAGTGAGAAAAAGAAAATCTCTTCAACAAATGGTACGAGAACTGGATATCCACCTGCAAAAGAATGAAACAAGATCCCTTTCACCACTAACAAAAACTAAAATGGATTGAGAATCTAAACATAAAACCTCAAATGATAAAAACACTGGTGGAAAAACTATGGGAGACCTTGTAGTAGACAAAGACTTCTTACAGAAGACCTACAAAATACAGGCTGTAGTCCCAAAAATAGACAAAATGGGACTATATTAGGCTGAGAAGCTTCTGCACAGCCAAAGAAACAATATGTAGAGTGAGAAGAAAACCTCAGAGTGGGAGAATATATTTGCAAATTGTACCTCAGATAAGGGACTGCTAACTAGAATAAACAGAGAACACAAGCAGCTTACCCACAAAATACAAAAACAACAACAAAAAAACACAATCCAGTGAAAAGATGGAAAAAGGAGCTGAACAGACAACTCTCTGAAGACAACACACGAATGACCCAAAAGCATATGAAAACATGCTCAACATCATTTGCCATAAGAAAAATGCCAATCAAAACCACAGTGAGATACCACTTAAGCTCATTCAGAATGGCTAAAATAAAGAAGATAAATAATGATAAGTGCTGGGGAGGCTGTGGTGAAAAGGGAACTCTCCTACACTATTGGTGGGAATGCAAAATTTATTTAGTACAACCACTTTAGAGAACAATATGGAGATTCCTTAGATACCCTACAAATAGAACTACCATACAACCCAGTATTACGTATTTACCCAAAGGATAGAAAAATCCTCAGTCAGAAAAACACTTGCACATCCATGTTTATTGCAGCATCATTTATAATGCTAGGACAGTGAATCAACCCAAGTGTCCAGAAATAGATGATTGGATTGAAAAAATGTTGCATATGTAATCTATTGAATACTACTCAGTCATAAAAACAGTGAAATTCTGACATTTGATACAAAATGGACGAATATGGAAGACTTAATGCTAAGTGAAGCAAATCAGATTATGAAAGACAGGCTTATATGTCCTCACTCAATATATACTAATTATCTGCACTCTACGTCAGAGACTCAAAATTTGGAAGGTATACTACCAGGGGAAGACAAAGAAAAAAGAGTGATTAATTGACAAAAAATGAAAAGCTATTTGGTGATGATGATGTGTAATTTCTTTGTCTTGACTGATATGTCTGGTAATCATGCTAGAAAAGTTATACACAATAAAAATACATATGATTAAATGTGATATAACAAAAATTAAAAAAAAAGAAAACAAAGTCACATCAAGCATGTGAGCATGCATGGCAAAAATCCCAAGAAAAGAATAGATTGTGGTGTGGCCATCTCTGCTGAAGGGTGATTTTTTTTTATTTTCCCTCTCTGTGTCTTACTTCAGCAAGTCAACTATGGAAAAAACTAAAAAAAAAAAAAATAAGGTTTGTACACAGATATACTCGTTACATATAGAGAGAAGGCAGTCATTCAAAAATCCAGAATATGGAAACTTGAAACAGATTCTGCCCTAGTGACTGTCAGAAGGGAGAAGGGGAAACAAACAAACAAAAACATTTGTACACACCTTGAATTTGTACTTCTAGTCCCTAGAATAGTGAGACAATAAATTTTTGTTGTTTAAACCACCCATGTGAGACATGCCCCAAAGCCTAGTGGTTAAGGTAGTCAGATCCTACAAGGCTGACCAAATTATTTGATTCCTGGTGCTGGTGGATTGAAAAACATTCTGGGCATGTGCACATGTGTGTCCAAAATCCCAATATACAATAGAAATAGAGGAGAAGGAATTATGTAATGACCACATTCTATTGGGGGATGCTCTCTCACACACACGCACAACACACATACACACACACACAGGAGAACATGCACCCTCTGGCAAATAAATTAATGAACACAAAATAAACCATCTATCTGTGGTTCTTTGTTAGGGCAGCAATAGCCAACTAATATACCAGAGATGTCACTCTGTTTTCCATGTATTTTTGCAATAAACAATACAAATATTGCTTTGCATGTTTATATTGTTGGCTTTGTGCTCAAGAAAGAAGGACAGTAAGAAAGCACTCCCTCCCCACCAGGCATGGCCATTTCATAACCCTTTCTCTTCCATTTTCCCCTCCTTCGGGGATTTTGGGCACTCATGTATACACACTTGGCATGTTTTTCAAGCCGCCAGAATTGGGACTCAAACTATGTGGTTGGCCCTGTGGAAATCACCTTCTTTAACTATCATGCCATGGGCTGGCCTGAAAGTTTCTAGAGAAAAAATATTTAAGAAATATATAGAAGAAAATAGAAATTCATATTAAATTAGTTGGTGTATTTGCAAAAATAAATAATTCTACAATGAAATATTTATTGAGTCCTGAAAATAGTCACTATTCATGTGACATGTGAAAAATATAATAGCTCATATGTGATATTGATCCACATATTTTAAACTCTATAAAAATGGTATCATAATAGGAGAAAAAATATTTAAGAAATATATAGAAGAAAATAGAAATTCATATTAAATTAGTTGGTGTATTTGCAAAAATTAATTCTACAATGAAATATTTATTGAGTCCTGAAAATAGTCACTATTCATGTGACATGTGAAAAATATAATAGCTCATATGTGATATTGATCCACATATTTTAAACTCTATAAAAATGGTATCATAATAGAACTTTATTTTCTGTTGTTATCTGATATATTTGAGAGCTATACCTTCAAGGATTGTTTTGGTTAATGTTGTACAGAGTGTTAATTCTTTCTTACGTACTTCATTACCTCCCCTCTACCATTACCTTTTTTCTATTGAGAATTTGTGGGCATATGCTGTCAAATAAGGCACAGCTGATTGCTTCAGCAAAAAAAGTTTGACTTAAAGGAATTAATTGGAAGTTCACCTGCCGTACACTTGGAGAATCTGGAGAATGTTGTAAATGTTGTACATAATGTAATACTTGTTACGGTAGTGAGGGGTAGCAACTCTTACTGTAGGAATAATTTGTACATAGATACTCTCTGGGCCAGGGGCACAATCCCTGGATCCTGGTAGCTGTTGACATGTAAGCCTGAAAGAATCCACTTAGAGTTATACAGTGTATTCTTGATGGGAAAATTCATTTGATATGCTATAATTATACACAGTGATTAAATGTAAAATAAATAAATAACTTGGGGGAAAAGTCTGTGGCAAATAAAGCTGTTAGTAATCTATATGCTTATTAATGGATGGGTATTTTGACCCGAATACTTATTAGAATCATTAAAATTATTTAAAACATGAGAACATTATTTTGTTGATTGTACTAGTTAAGTTTCCCTATAGTACAATATAAATAGTCATTGTTTATGTCTATTTCTGTTATAATCTCAGAAAAATCCTTGTTCTATTATTTTCATTTTCTTTTCCATGCTTTCCGAATGCAGATTTGATCTTTGTCTTTCTTCCATTACAACTACTCCTCACTTAACTACCCACCTGTTAAATGATCACATAACTTATGACCAGTTCTACACTGGGAGAATACCCTTTCTCAGTCTTTGTCTTGTTCCTGCAGTTGGTAAGTATTCACTAAGTGAAGAATTTGCAGTCACACAATACTACATATTTCATTTATAAATTTATACTTTATCGTGTACTCATAGTATTATTCAGAATAAATAAAAACAGTTCATCCAGATTTATATATTATATTGTGGTGTATCTTGTCACTTTCTGGTACTCATCTAATATATACTTTTTGTATGGATAGAATTACATTATTCTAGTGTGGTGTCTCATGATATCTATTGAAAAATACATACTCAATGGCACCATGACACACCATAAGACATCTTTTTTTAAGTTCCTTATTGACCACTTTGCTTACCAATACTACTCATAGATACTGAACTCAGTCATCAAGTAAGGACTATCTGTACTATTAACTCATCCCTCTTCTCAATATCTTTAGTGTCCTATATTGTTTTATGTATTTCTTTTCTTGATTTTATTTAAGTAATTTTTAAATTTAATTCTACTTAATTTCTACTACCTTACATTTCATTATGTATTTTTTCTCATTCTTTATCATTCTTGTGTTCTTGTCATGGAGCTCTAGAAATTTTTCCTAGTGCTAAATATTACAGTGCTTGTTTTGTTTGTATTGCAGTATCATCTGTTTGTATCCATTTATTCTAAGTGCTCTTCAGCTGATGTTTGTTTTTCATGTTAGCTTTGTATTTTGAAATAGTATCTTTATATAGATCCTATTATTTTTTTCCCTTATAAAAATAATTATACTTGAAGCGGGAGAGGTTTACTCAGATTATATATTCACAGCCTACTTGAGTAAGAATAAGGTAAAAATTGAATTTTAAAAAGGATAGTATTTTCCTTTAGATCTTTAGTTTTGTTTCTGAGGTATGTTTACACTCCATTTCTCCCCATACAACTGAGATAAGTAGGAGCTGAGCATTTTACCCAAAGCAAAATAATTCTCTCTCCTCTCTTTCTCCCTCTGAATATATTCATTGGACTACCTAAGTGCTTCTCAAATTTAATGTGAATGCGTATCACTTAATGATCTTGTTACAATGCATATTCAGATGCAGACATATATCTCAAAGCTTGTAATTCTCAATTTCTAATAGTTTCTATAAGAGATGCTGATACTTTCCTCCTCAGACTACACTTTTCTTCCTTTATAAATTTTTAATTGACAAATAATAATCGTATATTTTATGAGATAAAATGTTTGATCTATGTGTACACTGCAGAAAGATTAAATAAAGCTAATTTATACTTTCATCACCTCACCAACTAACTATTCTTTTTTCTGATGAGAACATTAAAAATATATTCTTTCAGAAATTTTGAAATATACATTATTAATAACCATGCTCACCATGTGATGCAAAAGATCACTAACATATATTCTTCCAGTCTAACTGAAATTTTGTACCCTTTGACCAACACCTCCCTTTTTGGCATCTCTCTGGCTCCCATCCTAGCCTCTGATAATTACCTTGACTATTTTATATTTCACATGTAAATGAGACCATATGATATTTGTCTTTTTTTGCCTAGATTATTTCACCTACAATAATGTCCTCTAGCCCATCTGTGCTGTCACAAATAATAGAATTACTTTTTAAGGCTCAATAGTAGTGTCATGTATATAGATTACATTTTCTATATTCATTTAGCTGTCAATGGACACTTGGGTTGTTTCCATATCTTGGCTATTGTGAATAGTGCTGAAATGAACAAGAGCATCAAAATCTTTTTGACATGCTGATTTTAATTCCTTTGGATATATACCCAGTAGTAGGATTGCTGGATTATATGGTAATTCTATTTTTAGTTTTTTGAAGAACATTTGTATTGTTTTCCAAAATGGTTGTGCATTTTGGATAAAATAAATTAGTGTATTCTTTTTTGTTTTTGGAGAGATTTTTGCCATTATGCTAATTGCTGGTCCTCGTGTATTCTCATTGACACAGCAGTTATTTATTTCAAAAATTATTTGAGAAGTCCACTATCAGAATTGCCCTACACTCTTCTGCTTCATTTAAGAATGTTTCCTTATATATTGAATTGTATAGTTTGGTAGCTGCTTCTAATAATTTTTTGTATGAACCAAATTATCTTTATCCTACTTTTGATATATTTTATTATATGATTCTAAAATAAATTATTTTAAAACTCTCATTTGGTACCAGAGAGTGGTGAAAGAATAATGCAACTGAACTCATATAGGAAAGGTCCTGAGTTCATATTCAGAGGCCTCCCTGAGTACATTGGGCACATGCACATATGTCCATGATCTAGACTGGCTGAGAATGGGACTGGATTGCAGGATGAAGACCTTAGTATGAGTGCCTCTCTCTCTGACTCTCTTTTTTTTTTGCCTTTTTCATGGAGGAAATAAAAACTTAGTTTTGAAAAAAAAAGGTCATCAACTATCTTAAATAGTATTTATTCTTTATTTCTATTTTCACCTAAAATATAAATACATATATTAGTCCACCTAATTTTAGCCTCTGTCTTTATCTCTCTTTAAAGTCTTTTATTCCTGTCTTTTGTGCTGCATTTGAATATTAAGAAACAAAATCATGGGTCCATCAGATGTGTAATGGTTATGTTCCTGGACTCCCACATAGTTGATGGCAATTTGAGTCTTGGACCAGCAGTTTAAGACTCATGCCAGACTATGTGCATGCATGCCCAAGTCCAGAGAGGTGGATGCAGGAGAAGGGATTGTGGCATGGAAATGGCCATGCCATTTCCTCCAGGGGATGATTTCTTACTTTCTGTCTTTCCAACTCTCTCTGTCTCTCTTGTGAGCACACATATCCTGTAGTAAAATTTCTCTTAAAAAAAAAATTATGAGGGTCAGCAGGTGGTGCAGTAGTTAAGGCGTTGCATTCCCACATGGCGGACTATGGTTTGATTCCCAAACCTGGTGACTTGAATCTCATGCCAGGTGTGAGTGTGTACATGCCCAAAAACCTGAGAGGAGAATGGAGAAGGTATTAGAGCCTAGCCATCATTCCTAGAGAATGATTTCTTTCTCTCTCATGTCTCTTTCTGTCTCTCTGGCAAGCACATGCATCCTATAGAAACAATCTCTCTCTGAAAAAGAAAAATGCTGGGATATTTTATTTTCTATGTAGTAAAGATATATAATGAATAAATGTAATAAAGAAAACAGAAAAGAAAAATACATAATAATTCATTTGCAGATTCAGAAATTTTAATTATTCATTTTTAGATTCAGAAAGTTCATATATCTTATTAAGAGATCAATTTATAATCAAATTTTACATTAAATGTATAAAAAAATTGTTTTTTGCCTATGTTATTTGCCAGGACCAGCCTTGGCGTGGGTGGGTTATCTCGACAAAGGCGGCGAAGGTGAACAGAAGGCAGAGGCCTCGATGCCTGCACCCTATGCAGGAGTTTTGCCACAAAAAAAATGTTAAAATTAAAAAAAAAAAATACTTACCAATGCCTACTCACCTCCCTGTTCGAGCAATCCACGTTGGGGCGCCAATCTGCCGGGGTCCAGCCTCAGCGTGGGTGGGTTATCTCAACGAAGGTGGCAAAGGTGAACAGAAGGCAGAGGCCTCGATGCCTTTTCATGCACGTCTTATGCCGGACACCCCTCAGAGGTCGCCCTCTGAGGAGTGACAACTGTTAGGAATTATTGTGCATTTTTATTGAAAATGTGTTACATATAAGTAAATGGGAGAGGGGCTACGTGTTTCAATTATTAGCTCATAAAGTCTTTTAACAATAAAGAACATAGATTTTATCAAGAATAAATATTAGTTCTTATGAATCTTAATAAAGAATAATACTTATACAGTTTTGTAGGGATTTAAAACTTAATTTGAGGAATCCTAATATATTTATCTATTTCACTTGGAGAGGGCAGAGGTGTCCTGGGCCAGTTTTGGCCTAATTCTATTTTACAAAGGATTAAGTTTACCTTAAATGTATTTTAAAGGGCCTTCCAAAGGTCAAAATTACTTCTGCCTAAAAAGAACTTCAGCCCACCCTCTATTGTGACCATAGAAATAAAGCATTGTAATTAATAGTAAGTGATCAGAGCAAAGGGGAGCGGTCGGGGGACTTCCTGGAAGATTTTATCGTATACTCAGGATGTATAAGAGAGCTATGTAATTATTTTATAGTAGTATATTAGGGAGCCAGAGGGGGGTCGCTTCCCAGTAAGGCTGCCACAGTTTCTAGAGCAAATAGCAAAAAGCCTTGCTGACATGCTAATTGACCCAAGTTTTGTTCCAAGATCGGGGGGCGCACAACAGTGGCCTTGCCAACGTGTTGATCCTACCAGAAGCAGAGCTCAAAGGTCAGGGGGCTCAGAGAGATCCTGGGGCCTCGCTGGGTCGGACTCCTCCAGTTATTTTTATGAATTTTAAGTATTAGAAAATTAACTTAGTAGTAAATATATTTTTAATATTACTTTATACCACACGGTTTCAGACATCAAATTTAAATGTAATATTTTTGCAAAGAAAAAGTTTTTCTAGCCAACTAATCTTTTTTTAGTATGTATAATTCTGTATTTAATATATAATCATTACTGAGGTATGATTTACATTTTAAAAAAATAGCCATTTAGAGTAAGTTGTTAACTTTTGACCCTAACTCAGCACCATAATAAATTTCATATTCAATATTTGTGTCACCCAAAGTTTTTCTCTGACTTGTTTCCATTCAATCCTCCCTCCACTCTTCAACTAAGGAAACCATTGATCTGCTAGCTTGCATTTTCTAGAATTTCATACACATAGTATCAGACTATATTTACTTGGTGTCTTCTTATATTAATATATTATTTCTGTTTTCTATGCAACTGTATGTATTAATAGTTTGCTATTTTTTAGTGCTAATTTTCCAGTGTTTATTTATGTGATGAACCATAACATATATCTATCCATTAGATTGTCCATCAAAAAAAAGGGGGTAAAATGCCAATTGATGATACAGCTGTGAAATGACTTAACACATTTTTTAAAAAAGAGTTATTTTATTTAACTTTATTTAATTATTTCTTTTTATTTGGTGAGAGAAAGTGAGAAAGCAAGCTGCCAGGTCCAGGACTCGAACTATGGTTGGCCATGTGGGACTCTAGTGCCCCTAACCACCATGCCACCTGCTGGTCCTAGAGTGACTTAACTCTTATACATTTGTGGTGACGATGAAAAATTGCATTTTGAAGAAAATGTAGCCAATTTCTCATAAACTTAACTGTAAACCTATACATGAACCAGGAAATACTACTCTGAGGTATTTAACCAAGAGAAATTAAAAGCATCTACATGTATATGTATGTATGAGAATATGTGTACAAATGTTTATATATATATAAACATATTTATGGAATGTGTTTTATAATAGATGAAAACTAAAACCTATTAGGTTTTAAGTTTATTTTTTTAATTACTGGAAAAAATAATTTACTTAATTTCAGTTATTCGAAAACAATTTTGATAATGTCTTTATTGCTCAGATTTTATGTCTTATTATTTACTTATTTTATTTTTCAGATAATACGAAGTTTGAAGTTTTTAGGTGTATGGTTGTTATATTTCATGCTTTTGTTGAGTCTCTCAGGATAGCTTGATTACATTTTGATAAGGTGTATTACTTATTCATAATTATATTCTCCCTCAATGGTCCTGCTATAAGTAGAGTATGCTTTCTAGTTGTATTACATTTGGTCTTTACCGCATAATCTGATTTGATTAATGGACCATGAACAGACATTGTATAATGCATTTAAGAAAACATTTGAAATGCATTTGAGTGATTGGGCTTCTTTTTCATCTTGAGTCCTAAAACAGTATCGATAGAAAGACTAGAAAAGCTGCAGCTGACTGTCACAGCTCTCATAAATACAAGCAGTGACAACATAGCCCTCCTAAACATAAGCTGTTAGCCACAATCAATTTGACATTTCATGTTGCTATAGTAAATGTTGAGTAATACACCAAGAAGTCTGGCTTTAATTTTATCTTGATTCTTGTTTCTCCTGCTGTTAATTAGACTGACACTATATTTTCTGTACTATCTCCTTTTTAAATTTTTTTCTAAAACCAATCTTTACATTTAATTCCTCAATATAAAAATTATTATATTGTTTTTGTGGGGGTTAGTAGGTGACAAAGTCGTTAAGGCAATGGATTCCCACATGGCTTGGACCTGACACCTTGAAAATCACAGAAGGCATATGTGTTCATGCCCAAAATTCTGAGAGGAGAATGGAGGAGAAAGAATTGTGGTTGATCATTCCTTTGGGTGTGATTTATCAGTTTCTCTCTCTCTCTGTCTTTCTCTTTGATGAGTACATGCACCCTATGGTAAAAAATAACCTCAAGGAAAAATGAAAAATTAAAGTTAAAACTTTTTCAATTTCATGAGTTTCTAAATGATTGATTATATGACTCTTTCTAATCTGTTATGCACACATTTGTCAAACTAATTTCTGTTAAAAACAAACAAACAAACAAAAAACTGTTGAGCAAGTTGGAGACCACATTGCCAACTGCGTGATTTGAGTCCCAGACTCAGCAGCTTGAAAAACACCCAGGGTGCATACGCATGCATACCCACAATTTATAGAGGAGAATTGAGAAGAGATTGTGGTGTGGATTTCCCCCCTCCTGAAAGGGGAGTGATTTCTTGCTTTCTCTCTTTCTCTCTATCTTTATGTCTCTCCAGTAAGTGCATGTGACCTATAGCAAACTTAAAAATACGTATATATATTAAAAATTTATAAACTATGTCAAATGATATTTTGCTTTATTTTTTCACTATCTCTCACTTTTTTATATCTGAAGAAAAGGTATTATCAATTCTTACACTATACTTACGGTATAAAAAACAAATTTTAAAAAATCTCAAATTTTTAACTCCTTACCTAACATAACAGCAGAAAATACTAAATAGTCCAATAGAAAAAAAATAATGTATTTCATATACTCTGCTACCAAGTTAGGCAAAACTGCAAAAGACTAATCCATAGTCATGTGTAACAGAATTAAGAAATAGTAAAATTCCTGTGTCTACATTTAACTAACTAACAATCAACATATATTTAGGAAACATATAAAGACATTGAACATCTCAGTGTCTTAAAATGTCCAATTAGGACATCTATTAACATAGAAATCATTGAAAGTAGCAACAGATTTTTATTTTTACTTATTTGATTATTTAAACTTCTTTAATTTATATTATTTTTTAGTTAATTTAAACTGTTGGTTTTAAAAGCATCATAAATCTGTGGCAGCAATAAGTAGATTTTTGTTGTATAACAGGTGGCACAAGGGTCATTGCAAGAGAATCAACAGGGATTTTTTTTTTTTAAGATGGAATTTTTTAAAAAGAATTATTTAATTAATTAATTTTAATTTGACTTGGTGAGGGGGGAGAGAAAGTGAGGAAGCAAACTGCCAAGTCTGGGACTCAAACTGCGATTGGCCATGTGGGAGTTCAGCGCCGCAACCACCATGCCACCTGCCAGCCCAATACAGGATATTTTTATGTGATGATGCTTCTGCTTCAGGAAAATACTCTGCTGTACCTTTACAAATCTTCTGTAAATCTATAATTTCCTCCTTTTTTTCTTTGCTAGAGGGTGTGTGCACTCACTGGAGAGAGATGGAGAAACAGAGAGAGAAAGAAGGAAAGAGAGATAAGTGAGAGAGACAGAGAAAGAAAGACATCCCTCCATGTGGAAAGGTCACGCTCAAATCCCTTCTTTTCCATTGCTTCTCTCCTAGTCAGAATTTTGGACACATATGCACAAGTATACAGTGTGTTTCAAGCCATAGAATCTGGGACTTAACTCCCAGTAAGTTATTTGGGATCCAGCTGCCTTAACAAACAGGATACAGAACCAGCCCACGTTTTTGGTGTTCAGACACTGTCTCAAAGTGACACAATACTCCTGTCTCACTCTCCTGGTTGGGGTGACAGATAAACCCAAGACTGCCTCCTTTTACACAGGATCTCACTATGTTGCTAAGGCCAGACTCTAACTCCTGATCCTCCTGCCTTAGCCTCTTGAGAGGCAAAGATTTCATATTCATACAACTGTGCTTGATCTTTAGGTTGGACTAGGAATGGAACTTGAGTCACTTATGTGTACCATCCTGCAGAGCAGTATCTTAGCATGTGCGCCATTACTTGAGGTCACCAGGAATTTGTTTTAGAAGTGTAAATTCTGAGACTCTATTGTTTGTTTATTTATTTATTTATTTTTCTTTTCTTTTCTTTTTTTTCCAGAGGTTTTTGCTATAGGGCATGTGTGCTCACCAGAAAGACAGAGACACAGAAAGCGAGAAATTACCCCCAGAGGTGATGGCCACGCTGCAATCCCTTCTCCTCTATTCTCTTCTCCGGATCTTGGGCATGCACGCACACATGCCCAGTACAAGTTTAAGCCACTGGGTCTGGGACTCAAACCATAGTCGGCTACATGGGAGTCCAGCGACATAGTCATTACTACAACTGCTGTTCTCCTGAGACTATTATTATAGACTTACATAATCATAATTCTTTGGATGAAACCTAATAATACTGTTTTTAATTTCACTTTACAAATTTTTCTAGTAACATTTTTATTTTCTTATATTTTACATTCAATCACTGTGGGTTTCCCAAGATGAATACACTGTATATTAGTGTAGTCAAATATATTATCATATACATTATCATTAATATATAATTTTCCATTTTTGTGTTTATTAAATGTTTTGCTTCTTTTCCCTCCTTGATTCTCTCCCTCCCATTCGCTCATTGTCCTCCCTCCTCCCACTGTCTCTGGTATTTACAGTTGCTTTCCATGCCTTTATACTTTACAATTTTTCAGTTTCTGTCATAGAGTGCAGTTCTTCCTCTATCACCCTTATCCCCAAAACAAACAAAGACATAAAACAACAGAAACAAAAACTACAAACCAATATCTCTGATGAATATATAAGCAGATATTTTTAACAAGATAGTAGCACATTGTATCCAATACCACATTAAAAAGATTATACACCACAACCGGGGCCGGTAGGTGGCATGGTGGTTAAGGGTGCTGGACTCCCACATGGCCAACTGCGGTTCAAGTCCTGGACCTGGCAGGTTGCTTTCTCACTTTCTCTCTCTTTCACTCTCTCGCTCCCACTCTGTCCCTTTCTGATCAAATTAAAAATAAATAAATAGATAAATAAATAAAGTTGAATAAAATAAAAAAAAGAAAAAGATTATACACCACAACCACATAGGCTTTATTCCAGTGATCCAAGCATGTTTAAACATACACACAACCATAAATGTAATGCACCATATTAAACTAAAAAAATAAAAACCATATGATCATATCAATTGATGCAGAAAAAGCATTTGACAAAATACAACATTCCTTTATGATTAAGACTTAGCAAAATCAGCATAGAAGGGACATTTTTTAACACAACAGAAATGATATATGAAAATATGACAGATAACATCATACTGAATGAGGAAAAAGCTTTCTAAAAAGTGGAATAAGGGACCAGCAATTAGCGTAATGGCTATGTTGCTGGACTCCCACGTAGTTGACTGTGGTTTGCGTCCCGGACCCGGTGGCTTAAAACTCACGCCGGGCGCGTGTGCGTGCGTGCCCAAGATCCCGAGAGGAAAATGGAGGAGAAGGGATTGTGGCGTGTCCATCCCCCCTGGGGGGTGATTTCTCGCTTTCTGTCTCTCTGTCTCTCTCTGTCTGTCTGGCGAGCGCATGTGCCCTACAGTAAAAACTGGAATAAGATAAGGCTGCTGCTTTCCCCATGCCATTCTAATGTAGTACTGGAAGTCCTAGCCAATGTAATCAGACAAGATAAAGGCATTTAAATGGGGAAAGAAGAAGTGAATTATGCCTTCTCTATCTGCAGATGATATAATTATATACATAGAAAACCCAAAAAATCTGTGGGAAAAAGTGCTGGAAGTGATAAATGAATACAATAAGTGGCAGAATATAAAATCAACATACAAAAATTTAGTATATATTTCTATACACTAACAATGAGCAGGCAGAGGTAGAACTTAAAAAAAAAAAGTCCTATTTACAACAAGCAAAAAAAAGTATAAGATACCTAGGGATAAGCCTAACCAAAGAAATCAAAGACCTCTACAAGGAAAACTATTAAAAGCTTTTAAAAGGCATTGAAAATGACAGGAAAAAGTTGAGAGACATCTCATGTTCTAGGATTGGAAGAGCTAATATAATGAAAATGACAATTCTACCTAAATTAACCTACATATTTAATGCAATCCCAATCAAATTACCAGAGACTTTTTTCACAGATTTAGAAAAAAGTCACAGAATTTGTCTGGAATCATAAAAGAACCCATAATGCCAAAGCAATATTGCACAAGAAGAGTGGAGTAGGATGCATGAAACTCCCTAACCCCATAATATATTACAAGCTGTGACAAACAAAAGAGCATGGTACTGGCACAAAAACAGGCATGTAGACCAATAGAATACAATGGAGACCTCAGAAGTAAACCTCAAATAAATTCCAGCTGATTTTTGACAAAGGGCACATGACAATTCAGTGGGGAAAAGAAAACCTCTTTGGCCAATGGTGGTGGAAAAACTAGATATCCAGAAAGATGAAACAGGACCCCTGTCTCCCACCACTAACAACAATCAACTCAAACTGGATCAAAGATCTAAGCCTAAAACATCAAACTATAAAACTACTGGTGGAAAACACAGGGGAAACTCTTGGAGACATCAGAGTAGGCAAAGACTTCTTAAATAAGACTCCCAAAACATAGGTCATAATCCCAAAAATAAACAAGTGTGATTACATTAGGTTAAAAAGCTGCACAGCAAAAGAAAGAATAATTACAGTAAAATGGCGACCCTTGGAATAGGAGAATATATTTGAAAACTATACTAAGGGACTGATAACCAGAATATACAAGGAACTCAAGCAGCTTATCCAAATAATAATAATCAGCCCAATGAAGAGAGAGACAAATGAACTGTTCAGACAACTCTCTAAAAAAGACATGTGAACAGTGAAAAAGTATATGACAAAATGTTCAAAATCGTATATCATAAGGGACATACAAATAAAAAGCACAATTAAATACCACCTAACCCCAGTCAGAATAGCTAAGATTAGCAAGTAGAGAACTGTAAGTGCTGGTGCAGCTGTGGTGAAAAGGGGACTCTCCTACATTGTTGATAGAATTTTAAATTAATACAGCCACTGTGGAGAACAATATGGAGATTCCTCAAAGATCTATAAATAAAATTACCATATGATCCGGCATTTCCTGGGTATCTAACCAAAGGAAAGGAAATGCACTCAGTTGGAAAAAAAACACTTTCACATTCAATCCATTTTGGCATTATCCACAATTGTTAAGACATGGAACCAACACAAATATCCTAGAACATATGAATGGATTGAGAAAGTGTGGCAAATATATACTGCAGAATACTACTTAGCCATAAAAAACAATGAGATTGTAATGAAAAGTGGATGAATATGGAAGATTTACTGCTAAATGAAGCAGGTCAGACTATGAAAGAGAGACATTGTATGACCCCACTAAATATATACCAAATGTCTGCACGCTATGGCAGACACTGAAAAGTTGGAAGGTATAACAGAATGGAGAACAATCGTGGGTGCTAGAGACAGAGTGGGAGGAGGGTGGGAAATAGAGGGTGAGAGGGAGGCGATCAAGGGGAGAAAAAGGAAGCAAAACACTTAAGTGACACAGAAATGGAAAATTATTTGTCAGTAATATTTATGATAATATCTTTTATACATTATAAAGTGTATTTATGATGAGAAAATTCATTTGGTATGCTGTAATGATACACAGTGATTGAATGTAAAATAAATAAGTACAGCTTATTTAGTAGACCACACTAACCTCCAATATGTCACAGTATGCCAAAAGACACAAATGAATAATTGTTCACTAATTCACGTAGTACAACTCCCTCTATTCTCTCAGGATAACTCATCTGACACAACTTCTGACCTATAGTCCAACTGACTACATAATGAAATATGATTATCACTAATGAGTTTAAAACCTGAAACACAATGGTTTGGTTAGGAAAGAG
>NW_006159750.1:1468271-1498414 GCF_000334495.1 Tupaia belangeri chinensis
AGTGTAAGATCTGGCAAAATTAATCCATATGGATTTAGAAATCAAAACAACTACTTCCCTTGTGGGGGAAATGTTGCAACAGAAAAGGGACATAAGAGCTCTCAGAATTCTGGTAAAGATCTGCTTCTTCATCTAGGTGATTGTCAAACATACATATTTTTGGTTACTTTTAATTTATTGTTGACCTTTTCATGATTTTATGATACATTTTTAACACTTAAATATTTTTTAGCATCTTAGATATTTAACTTTTAGATTTTTAAAATCATTAGTTTTTCAATAGGTTAGAGGGAGTGTGTGTGTGTGTATGTGTTTGTGTGTGTGTGTGTGTGTGTGTGTGTGAGAGAGAGAGAGAGAGAGAGAGAGAGAAAGAGAAAGCACTCCCACAGAGTATGGTCATGCCCTTATCCCTGCTCTTCCACTTCTTCCTCTTTTTGGGATTTTGGGCATGCATTTACACATGTCTGGCCACCATGATTTTCAAGCACCAGGTCTGGGACTTAAATCACACTGTTAGCCATTTAGGATCTGACTGTCTTAATGGCCATGCTACCAGGTGGCACATCAAGTTTTGTAATATAATATGTTACTACAAAGTTTGGAAACACATAGTATCTGTAAATTTAAAAAAATGAGGGAGTGAATATTTTTCAGTACATAATTTTAAATATTAAAATAATGAATTTTTGAGGAAATTTTCCTCTGAATCAGACAGAATAGAAATATGTCTCAAATGAATGTTAATAAAAAAGAATAATAAAATCAATGAAATAAAAGCCAAATATCTGAAGACAGTAAATAATTTATTTTTTGGAGAGGTTTTCGCTATAGGGCATGTGCGCTCGCCAGACAGAGAGAGTCAGAGAGACAGAAAGCGAGAAATCACCCCCCAGGGGGGATGGTCACGCCGCAATCCCTTCTCCTCCATTCTCCTCTCGGGATCTTGGGCACGCACGCACACGCACCCAGCATGAGTTTTAAACCAATGGGTCCGGGATGCGAACGCGGTCGACTACATGGGAGTTCAGCGACATAGCCATTACGCTAACTGCTGGTTCCCAATAGTAAATAAATTTTAAAAATAAAACAAAGCATTATCATAACAGGATTAATATTCACAGCTTCAGTGTCAAAAAGAAATATGAGAATGAATCAACAATACATGGAGCATGAATATAAACCACCTGAAACAAATGTTCAACAGGAGAATAAATGGAACATGAAACACCTTGTCCTTAGCCTCAGATAGAGATAATAATTGCAAGGATTATGCTTTGTGATCTACTGTGATAAATTCTATTGACAGATATAATAGGATTGGCAGAGAAAAAAAGCCTTCTCCTACTACAAATATAATAAAAAATACTGATATATTATAGCATTTTAAATTGAATGACCAGTGTATACCTAAAATTAGGTAGGTAGGCTTGAATGTGTAATAAATAATTACAATTAAATAAAAGTGTGGTTGCACCTAAGACTTTACAGAAAGATATCTATCTATGTATATCTATTATCTATCTATCTATCTATCTATCTATCTATCTATCTATCTATCTATCTATCTATTCTATCTATCTATCTATCTATCTATATATTCACAGCTTCAGTGTCAAAAAGAAATATGAGAATGAATCAACAATACATGGAGCATGAATATAAACCACCTGAAACAAATGTTCAACAGGAGAATAAATGGAACATGAAACACCTTGTCCTTAGCCTCAGATAGAGATAATAATTGCAAGGATTATGCTTTGTGATCTACTGTGATAAATTCTATTGACAGATATAATAGGATTGGCAGAGAAAAAAAGCCTTCTCCTACTACAAATATAATAAAAAATACTGATATATTATAGCATTTTAAATTGAATGACCAGTGTATACCTAAAATTAGGTAGGTAGGCTTGAATGTGTAATAAATAATTACAATTAAATAAAAGTGTGGTTGCACCTAAGACTTTACAGAAAGATATCTATCTATGTATATCTATTATCTATCTATCTATCTATCTATCTATCTATTCTATCTATCTATCGTGTATATTATAAATATATTTTTTGAGTGATAAGTTATATGGATTTGAATTCTGACTGACCTATGACTTTATACTTAATATAACATAAATATTTAAATAATAGAAGCTAAGAGAAATTTCTGTTTGATTATTAATATTAAAATAACTTATTTTTAAATTAAAGTAATTATTTTCCTTTCTCAGATTTCAATTATCTCACACATAGGAAAGGAATAAAATTATTGCATGTATTTAGAATACATGGTAATCCATAGAAACCTAGAATGAGTAGGACTTACATGTAAATTATAGGAGGATTAAGAGGTGGCACTACAGTTAGGTAACTAGAAATATGATGGGAAGCGTCCTGGGTTCATGTCCTGGAACCTTCTCTACATGCCAGATATATGCAGTCCTGTGCTGGGCCAGCTAAAACTAGTTGTAAACTAGGGATGGATGGTGGCATGAATACCCTATTGGGGATGCACCCCCGTTTTTCTTTCTCTGAAGAAATAAATGAACAAAGATAAGTTGTAGGGACAAAAGAAAAACATGAAATTCATTTAATTGTATAGCAATTTAAAAATAATAAATTTAAGGCAAAGTCAAAATTCCCCAAATTCTTAAATATTTTAATAGATAAATGGCAAATTTAATCTAATTTGATGTAATTTGCCCTAGGAGCAGAAATAAACAGACATAAAAATAAGACTATGAATGTCATTCCTTCCATTGACTAAGTAACCGTGGAAGTGTTAAAACACATACACAAATTCAATTCAATTTGATAACATTCTGTAGCAATGATAAGATTATGTTGCCCACAAAGCATAGGGAGGTAGCATATTCTGGGCCTAATGTAGGAGGGTTTTAAAGGCTAAGATCTCAGAGTAAGTGCACTTTAACAGAGTGTATTACATGTAGAGGACAGTACAGCATTAATAGGTATGAAAAACTTTCCAGATTGAAATATGATAGATGTATTGAGGTGGGTTGAGAGATGAGACTACAGCCTAAAATCAGCATTACTACAATAAGAATTTTGTTTGTTCTGAAGTTAAAACTATAATAGAGTTTTTCATTCCTGAAAACTGAAGAAAGCCACGAATTTAGTTAAGAGAAAAAATATTGGGTCATTGGAAAAGTCATGACGTATTTTTTTCTGTTTTTCTATACACACATGTGTCAAGAGTTTCTGACAACTCAATATTTTATGCTTTAAAGGGATTATTTATGGAACCAGCAGATGGCACAATTTTATGTTGCTGACTCCCACATGGCCAACTACCCTTTGAGTCCTGGACCTACTAGATTGAAAATCACACTGGGTGCATGTGCATGTGTGCCCAAAATTTTGGGAGGAAAATAGAGGAGAAGGGATTGTGGCATGGCCGTTTCCCCTAGGGAGTGCTTTTTCACTTTCCCTCTCACTGTGTCTGTTTTTCTCTCTCCTGCAAGTGCATGTGTCCTCAGGCAAAAACCACTTAAAAAGAAAAAAGGGGATCATTTATGGAGGAGCTGTAAATATTTGGCCTGTACTGTTTCAGAACAGAGAGACTAAACATAACATGGTTGAAATTTATTATAAGTTTTTGTATGTGAAGTATATTATACAGTAATATAGTATATTTATTACTATGCATGTTGTAACACAGTAAGTTTTGGTTTTTCTTCTGTCAATAACTTCACCTTATATAGTTTGCAATGCAATTTTCATTGCCATCTTCTTCTCCTTCAGTATAGCTATGTTCCTTTTTTTCTTTTAAGCTAAAGGGTACATGCACTCACCAGTGAGAAACAGAGAGAAAGAGTGAGAAGAGACTGCACTATTCCCTCTTAGCCCCCGTTGGAGAGAGGTCACACAGCAATCCCTTCTTCTCTTATCTCCCTGGGTTTTTTGGGCATGCACACACATGTACCCAGTGTATTTCTCAAGCCACTGGGACTCAGACTTGGACCTCATGGTTGGACATATGGGATCTGGCTGCCTCAACCGCTAAACCAGGGAGCCAGCCCATAGTTATATTTTTCATTGGTAATGTAGTAAGGTTCATTTGTTATTCTCTTTATTCTTTTGGGTTGTTGGAAAAGTCATGACACATTTTTGCACAGAAAAAAACATAGAAAAAATATGTCATGACTTTTCCAACAACCCTTTATGTCCTCATGGCTTTCAATGATTTACATATTTACATATCAATACGTGAAAAATCAATATGGTTTTAAAAGTCAGGACTTTATAGAAATATTTATTTAGAGAAGTGTGACTTGTCCCTTATCCCTTCTACTCTATTTACTTTTTCCTCCTCCTCCTCATCTGCCCACTGGAAATAATCAATCTCATTAGTTTCTCCTTCCTTTTGTTTTTGTGAATGAGATGTAGTTGTTACTATTTCCCCTTTTTTATATGAAAGGGAACATAAATTGGTACTTTTATTTACTATTCTTTTATTTTCTTTGCAGTAAAAATAATCCCAGACTTCACTTAATATCAGTATATAGGGATCTTTTTCATTGGGTTTGATAGTTGCAAGTACTCCATTGTACTGTTGCTATCAGCTACTCTTCCATGTATGGGTATTTAGGATGTTTAAAATGTTTCACAACAGTACAGTATTGTAATGAATACATTTGAATTTGTATGTTCATATTGAAGAACATGCATGGTAACACATAAAATCAAGGGAAAGTGGAATTTTGTAAGATATTTTCAATTTCACCTCTAGAAGTCTTGAATCAGTTTGCATTCTTATCAACAATGTGTAACTGTCTATTTTTCTACAGTTATGACAAATAATATATTGCCATTGAAATATATACATGTGTATATAATATATATAACACATATTTGCACATTATATGTGTATGTATATTAACACATATATATTTATATATTATATATGTGTATATGTATAGTTATTTGATTTTCACCAGTCCGTTATGTGAATCACTAATGCTGTCCTGTATCTCATCTTTGCCATAAGATCATTTGTAACTTTGAAATTATTTTGCTGAATGGAGAGTATTCCTTTATCTTAATCTATTTAGCAACAGAACAGTTCTCTCTTTAGTTAACTCTGTGCCTTATCACAGGTGACTAAAATAAGCAAATTAAACTTCTATATCCTATCGTGGAATCCCTTTAGTAACATCTACTAGTTTATTAGGTACATTTCATGTAATCATTTAAAAATATAATTTTATAAAATACATATTAAATATGCTGAAAGTTACTAGGATTTTTTTTTTTAAGAATTATTTTGTTTAATTTTATTTATTTATTTATTTTAATTTGACCAGAGAGGGACAGAGTGAGAGAGAGAGGGAAAGTGAGAAAGCAAGCCGCAAAGTCTGGGACTTGAACTACTGTTGGCCATGTGGGAGTCCAGCACCCTTAACTGCCATGTTACCTACTGGCCCTGAAAGTTACTGGGATTCTAATCTTACATTCATTAAATAGAATTCATCTTAAATTTTATAAAGTGATGGAAGACCAATTCAGCATACTCTCTAAGCTAACCAAATGTCATATCATAATTTATAAATTAGCCATACTTTTATCATTTCTGTTAATATATAATGAATATACATAATTATATGTTAGTTGTGCTGTAAACATGATGACCATTTCATAGGCAAACTTATTAACTCCTTTGAATATTTAGAACATTCATTTTCTATTTATTTATTTCAGAGAGTTTACTTAAACAGGACTACCCTGATTTATTGTTTGCTTGAAACATTATGTTCTGAGATTAAAAATTTTGGATGATGTTACACAGAATTATTATAAGTATCCTAGCTATTTGTTATAAGATCGTTTATCTCATATAGGTAAGATTTTAATATATGTGGTAGTAACCTATTTAAAAAAATAAAATTATCTATATTTTTCTTCATTATCCCTATAGAATTGGTGTAGTGAGCTACAACCTACATTCCAAAAGATAAAATATATTATCCTTAGGATCATTCTTGGCCTTTTATTTTGCAGACTGCAGAAAAATATTTATACTTATTTTCCTAATCATATTCTATCTTGTATTTCCTTACCACTGTCTATGAATTTTAGTATATCCTTACTTCATTCTCAATAAAAGCTATTCAAAATAAACCATTTGTGCAGAAGAAAATGTGTTATAAACTTTTTCCTTCATTTTCATTGTTTAGCTGAATATTTTCTAAAATAATGACTACTAAATTTGGGGGTTTCTACTAGTTCTTAGTAATATTAATGCTTACAATTTTAACTAATGAGATAATTATTTCTAATTTTTGACAAGAGTGCTATCTTAGTTTATTTTCTATTGCCATAACAAAGTACCCAAGATTGGGTAAATTAATTTATTAATTTATTATTATAAATTTATTACAGTTTTGGAGGCTGGGAATTCCAAGAGTATAATACTGGTAACTGGTGAGGGGTTTCTTGTTTTATCCTTACATAGTGGGGGGGCACCACATGGTGAGACAGGGCGAAAATACTAGCCCGAGTCTCCCTTTTCTTACAAAGCAATTAATGTCATCATGGTAGTCTCATTGCTCTAATATCACCTAATCCTAGTTACTTTTCAAAGATTTTTACTTCTTATACTGTTACAACAAAGATCAAAATGAAAAGTTATTTGCTGATGATAATGTATATGACAATGTCTTTATCTTGACTGATATGAACTGTATTAATCCTGGGAATAAACCATGTTTTGTACAATGTAATGATGTATGGTGATTAAATGTAAATAATAAATATAAAAATAAAACAAATTTCAACATGAGTTAGAAGGTGGCATTAAAACAATAAAATTTTGCCTTTTTCCCCTCTACAACTCATGATTTTCTCACATAGATAGTTTAGTAATTATACCCCAGTAGCCTCAAAAATATCAACTCACTCTACAGCACCAACTTAAAAGTCCTAAGTCCAGAGTCATATATTGTAAATCAGATATGAGTGAAACTCAAGATATGACTCATTCAGAGATAAATTTCCTCTAGCTATGAGCTTGTAAAATACAAACAGGATATTAATTTATAAAACATAGTGGTCAAACTGGTATAGATGTTCCCATTCCCAAAGGGAGGAATAGCCAAGAAAAAAGGGATAATTGGGTCCCAGAAAATTCAAAATCTAACTGGGAAAATTAGGTTAATGTTAAAACTGGAAAATAATGTCAATTATATGTTCTTCTTCCTGGACACACTTGTGCAAGTGTTGGACCCCCAAGGCCTGGGACAGCCCTGTCCCCATGGTTTTGCTGTGTTCTGCCCACTCTTCAGCTCTGTTGGTTTGGGGGTTCATAAATGCAGTTCTCCAAGATTGGCATTGTCCATTGGTTGCTTTTCAGTTCTAGGGTCTCAGTGGCAACCTCGTCTCTGTAGTTCCAATAGGCCTTTCTGTGGTGGGGAATCTCAGTAGTAGCTCTTATCTCACATTTTTGCTGGGCCTTGTTCCAGTAGGGGCTCCCTCCCTCTGACAAGCCCACAGGTTGTTCAAGACATTCTTTGAAATCTAAGTGGAAGCTCCTTGTTTTCACATCTTCAGCATTCTGTGCTTGTAAAGAATTAACATTATGTAGATGTCACCAAAGCTTACCACTTATACGTTCTATAGAGATGGGTTGAGTCATACCTAGGGCCACTTGAAGCACAACTAGAGTGAAATAAAGGACCCTGTGTTAGAATGCAGGGAGCAGAGACCTATGGCAGCTGTGGGCAGTGTCCTATCCTCCCAAACCATTTTCTCCTTCAAGAATTCTGGACCTGTGATGGGAAGGGAAGCTTCAAAAATCACTGATATTTGGATTCTTTCCATTGATGTCTTAATGATTCCTTCTATCTGTGCTAATCCTTTTATCAAACAGTTGATCCACCACAACCTTGGATTTCCATCTTGAAAATGCTGTTTCATTCTCTACCACATGGCCAGGTTGAGAATTAAAATTTTTTTTCATTCTACTTACCTTTTAATGATAAATTCATTTTTTAAGTCATCTTTGCTCCCAAATCTCACTGTAAGAAACAAAAAGTAACTATGCCACATCTTGAATGCTTTTCTGCTTAGAATTTTTTATATCAGATATTCTAGTTCATCATTCTTAAACTTAGCATTCCATAAAGCCTTAGGGCATGAGCTCATGCAGCCAAGTTCTTTTCTACTGTAGAGCAAAGATGTCCTTTACCCTAATCCCTGGTAAAATATTTTCCTTTTCCTTCTGAGACATCATCAGAATGGCCTTTATTATTTACATATCTTATTAACCTTCTGGTCACAACTATTTAAACAATCTCAAAGAAATTTCAGAATTTCTCTGGTCTTTTGCGTCTTAAGCCCTTATCAAAATTGCTATTCACAGTACATATACAGCAACAGAGGCTTCTGTTAGACTGCTCCTACAAGCTCTTCCAACCTTTGTCTATTTCCAGTTCTAAGGCTATTTTGAATGTTTTAGGTGTTTTTATGACAACAACCCCAATTCTGAGGCCAATATTCTGTCTTAGTTTGTTTTTTGTAACCAAATACTCTAGACTGGGTAATTTCTAAAGAAATGAAACTTTCTTTTCTTACTATTCTGGAGGTTGGAAAGTCTAAGAGAATGGCACTGGCATCTGATGAGAGCTTCTCACTATGCTGATAGATGACATCACATCTTAAAACAGAGAGATAATACTAGCGTAGGGCACCCTTTCTCTTCTTCTAAAACCAAAATGCCATCATAGAGGCCCCATGCTTATGACCTTATCTTATCTTAATTGCCTACCAAAGACTGTTTTTTAATACTGTTAAAATGAGGATTCAATTTTAACATAAGTTTAGGAGGGGAAAATAGTCAAGCCATAGCAACCACTAAAAAACACATTGAGAAAAGGCTATGTTATTCAATAAATAGTATTGGGAAAAATGGTTACTCACATACAAGTAAATGAAATTAGATCTTATCTCATACCATAAAAACAAAGATACAAACTTAAGACTTGAAATCATAAAACTCTTAGAGGAAAACTTGACAGGGAATCTTGACTTTCATGTTGGGGATGATATTTTGAATAGGACACCAAAAACACAGGCAACAAAAGCAAAAAAACAAGCAAGTAGGGATATATTAAATTAAGATGCTCTGTACAGTAAAGAGATAATCAACAGAATGAAAAAAAAAAAGCTTACAGTGAAAGCATTTATGAAACATGTATGACAAAAGAGGCTAGTTTCCAAAATAGATAAAGAACTCTCACAATGAAATAACAGAAGACACAAATGAATAACCCATTTTCAAAATTTGTCTAAGGACCTGAATAGGCATTTATCTGAAGAAGTAATAACCAATAGGCATATGATAAAGTGCTTAATAACAATAATCATTGGAGAAATTTAATGGAAAAGTACAGTTAGTTATCTCCTCTTGCCTGTTAAAATGGCTATATCAAAAGACGAGGGATAAATTTTGGAAAGGTGTGGGAAAAAGGAAACTCGTGTGTATGATGGATATGAAAGGAGATTGGTGTAGCCATTGTGAAGAACATATGGAAGTTTCTAAAGAAAGTGAAAATAGAATTACTATATGACCTAGTAATTCCTTTTTTGTTTATATACCCAAGGAGATGAAATAACTGTCTGGTAAAAATACCTATGTGTCCATGTTTATTGTAGCATTATTCACAATAGCAAAAATATGAAAACAACCTAAGTGTTCAAACAGATAAATAGACTAAAGAAATTGTGTGTGTGTGTGTGTGTGTGTGTGTGTGTATGCTAACAATTAATAATTAATTAATTATTTAAAAAATAAGGAGTTCCTGGACCAATTGGTGGTGTGGCAATTAAGATGGCCGGATCCCACATGGCCAACTGTGTTTTAAGTCCTGGACCTGGAGGCTTTAAGAACATGCTGGGTGTGCCTGTGTGACCAAAATTCTGAGAGGAAAATATAGAAGGGATTGCAGTGGGATCATTTCCCCTGAGAGTTATTTCTCATTTTCCCTATCTCTCTCTCCTTGTCTCTTTCTGGTGAGCACATTTGCCTTATAGCAAACAGTAAAAAAAAAAAAGTTTAAAAAAAAGGAATTCCTGCCATTTGTGATGACATAGATAAATCTATAGAACATTATGCTAAATGAAATAAAACAGACACAGAGAGAATAATGCTATATATTTCCACTTATATGTGGAATCTTAAAAACAAAACAAAACAAAAAGGTTCAATGGTTCAATCATGTTGACCCCAGCAGTACGATGACTCTGTATGATACTGGATCCATACAGAAAACTCTGGGTTTGACTCACAGATTGAGTTGAAAATGTTGGCTATATCCTCAGATGTTTGCATTATCTTGCTTGCCTGGAAGGCAGGAATCAGGAAAGATTGTGCTATGGCAAGCTTTGTTGAGATTTTTTTTTTCTCTCTTTTTACCTCTTATGAAAGAAAAAAAGAAAGCTAATTTTTAAAAAAATGAATGCCTAGAAATAGAGAGTAGAATGGTGATTATCAGGAGCAGGTGGCAGGGGAAATAAGGAGATGTAAGCCAAGAGTTTTTGTTTGTTTGTTTGTTTGTTTTGAGAGATTTTTTCTATAGGGCACATGCACTCACCAGAAAGAGAGAGACAGAGAGACAGAAAGCGAGAAATCACCCCCCTAGGGGGGATGGCCACGCCACAATCCCTTCTCCTCCCTTCTCCTCTTGGGATCTTGAGCACGCACGCACACATGCCTGGTGTGAGTTTAAGCCACCAGGTCCGAGACCCAAACCGCAGTCAAGTATGTGGGAGTCCAGCAACATAGCCATTACATACCAACTGCTGGTCCCCGTTTAAGTTATTTGTATGCAGTGTCACATGCCAAGAACATTTCACACAATTGTGTAACAACTGATATTTTCAATCATAGCACTTTATAGGTTAGAATCTAGCCTTAGTAAGTAAATTATGCATAGTGTGTCTTTAAAGAATGTATCTTTTAAAAAGAAATATAAGCTACTTCATTAATTTATAAACCTAACCATCGTGTAAATTTGTTTAAATCAATCCACATGAAATGGTATGTACTCAAGATCACACAAAAATGCAATTATTATCAGAATATAATTAAAGATTTGTAATTCTCACCATTTGTTTTAATTGTTCCCTTTCACTGTTGCAATAGTCACTTACACTGACTTTTAAAAAGCCATTCTAGATGATCAGTTAAAACATAAATGTTCTTTAATTGTTTTCTATTTGTTTTGCATGCAGTATTCTCCCAGCTAGATCTAGATTGATGAAGAAACTATCTAAAGTATTTTATGAGATTCATGGTGCTTTTGTAATTGATTCACCAAATAAACACAGAGAATATTAAAGAGAATGAGGATATTCACTTTTCAAAGGTTGATGTTATTTTCCACTGATTACTTTACAAACTAGGCATTTGATGACTCTTAAGCTTCTCTTCTGTCATAGTGAAATTACTAATATTTTAAGGTTTTCATGTATATCTATATTAATATAATCTAAAATACTGGCCCAAACAAGAAAAAGTAACTTTTCATCACCTTCTTCCTCATGTCAAGTTATATATTAGTTTCTTTATACATGCTAGTTTACTTAAACCTCAACAGAAAGGCCATTATGAAACCTAGAGATTCAAATATTGGTATTAACACTGCTAAAAAGCTATTTTAGAAGAATTGTTTCTTCCATGACCTTAAATATTTTTGAAAAAACATTTTGAATTTTGAAATGACTAATTTACTCAAAAATAAAACACTATTGATAGTTAAATAAGTACATACTCGTAACTACATACATCTTAGTGATGCAAAGATGAAAGAGGTACTCACAGTTTTCTATGAGTTTGAATTAGTTCAGTAAGGTGTGCCCTGTTTTGAAAAATACATAGACCCAACCAGAGTAGCATGCTGGTTGATCTTGCTCTCAGCAGGCAGAGGCTGTATTGGAGGCCTGGGTTTGATTCTAGGTTCACCCTAAAAAGCCAGGTATGCTGGCATGTGCCTGTAGTTTCAACTACTTGAGAGGCTGAGGCAGAAAGATCATGACATAACTAGACCTTGTTTAAAAAAAAAAATGCGTAAATTATATTTACTGTAAGTGTATGTGTGTATTTGGTGTGTGCCTATACCTATGGGGTGGGGTGTATGTGAGAGAGAAAGACATAAGTAATTCTATGTATCCTTTATAATCTACTCAAAATTCAGGGAAAGCCAAGATTTATCAAATATTTGCTATACCGTATGTTCTGTTACTCATTCTCTTTCTCTGAGAAAATCTTTGCCTCACCTTTAATTAGATTAAGTGAAGAGCTTAACATATAAAGTGGGTAGAATATTTCCTATTTATTTATAGGGATAAAAAGCCAAGATAAGGACTGCTCATCAAATGGAAGTCAAGTTGTGCACCACAGAGAATACGTAATTGTTTTTGCTATATACACCATATCTGAATTGAAATTAATGTGAGACGGGGCCCCAGTTTCTATTGTTATATTCTGGATGCCTGTACTTGACATTCTTTAGTGGATAATTTTATAGTCATGTCATATTTATTACCCTAACTCAGAATGAGCTAATAAAAGTGTTTTTGATAACATGAGGAATGGCCGAAGTGTAGGACAACTGTGGAAAGGGTTAGGAAATTGGAATAAATATTCATAACTAATAGACCAAATCTTCCATTTATTATTCCTACAGAAAACATAAGACACCCAGACCTTTATGCTGGTCACTCACTATAAGACCTCCGTGTCTCCAGAAGTTACTTACTTACCTCAATGTCATTATTCTTCTTCATTAACTGTTACCCCTTTTTCTAAACTGTCACATTTGATTGAACTGTTTACTGGAGGTGCCCTTAAAAAGTTTTTCTCTATCTCCAGACCTGTATTTTATTTTGAGCTGAATGACTTCAGAACTACCCAGTGGATGCAGAGAGTCCAGCTAAATAGGAGTTTTTTAGTCAAGACTGTGGAATAAAACTTGAATTGATTAGCAACCTTCTTTTAAGTAGTCTTCTAGGTTTTCTGGAGAACAAAATCCTTCTCACTTATGTTTGTTTGTTTGTTTTCCATGATAAGAAGGCAACCACGTTGGGACCAACAGATGGTGTTATGGTTACATTCCTGGACTTTCACTTCATAGTCTACCATGGTTTGAGTCCCAGATTTGGTGGATTAAGACAACACGGGGCCCATGTGTGTGCATGTCCAAAAGCACAAGAGGAGAATGGCAGAGAAGGGATTGCTGCATGGCTATTCCCCACCAGGGCATGATTTCTTGCTTTCTGTCCCTGTATCTCTCTGGTGAGCACATGTACTCTAATGCAAAAATCTCTTAAAAAATAAAAATAAAAAATAAGGCATCTACCTCTAAGTCAGGAAGAGAGCCTTCACCTAGAACCTGATCTGTTTGCACTTTGATCTTGGAGTTCCTATCCTTTAGGCCTAAAAGAAATAAATGTCTATTGTTTAAGTTTATGATATTTTATTAGAGCATCCCACACTAACCAAGATATTTATATTGCATTCTAACAAAAATTAACTTGTAATTTGTTATAGGTGAAATGTAAGAGCTAAACCTGTATGACTTCCTAAAGAACATAGAAGAAAATTATTTTAATTTGTGATATGAAATGCACAGGTTGAACACCAAAAATATTTAAATGGACTCACAATAATAATTAAGAAAATGAAAATTAAGGCACACATTGAAGAATAGTAATTGGTAAAATAAGTACTTGATAAATAATTTATATAGAGATTATGGAGAATTCCTGCAATTCAAAAAATAATGTGATAAAAAATATGTAATATGTTTAAAAGATTTAAAGATAATCTTAACTAAATAATATAATTTGGTAGCCAATGAGCTCAAGAAAAGTGGCTCACCATTGCTGGTTGTTTGAAAATGGAAACTAAATCCAGTGAAAGATCACCTGCCACTAGACTATTTAAAATAAAAAAAAGACTGAGTAACCAATTAAGACTGAGTTAACCAATGTTAACAAGAATGCCAAGCAACTGAGATTTCATAACTTGGGCATAAGAATGCAAAATTGAATAGCTACTTTGGGAAGTAGTATGTTGACTTCTTATATCATTTAGCATATATTTCTTCTATCACTCAATAGTTCAAGCCTAGATATTTACTCAAAAGAAGCAAAAACATGGATCCTTGCAAAAATTTGTATGCAAATGCTTATGACAGCAGTTCATAATTGTTCAAAGCTGGAAACAAGCTGAGTAGCCATCAAATGGTGAATTAATAGATAAAGTTTTTAATAACCTTATAGTGAAATAGGCATAGATGAATCTCAAAAGCATTATGCTCTGTGGATAAAACAGCACAAATGACTATATACTATGTGGTTCATTCTAGAAATTCTAGAAAAGGCAAAATTACAGTGGTACAAAGCAAATCATTTGTTGGTAGAGGTTGTATTTAGGTAGAGGGTCTTGACTACAAAGGTGCCACAAGGGAATACTTGTTCTGCAGCTCAATTGTGATAGTGTTACACTTGGTATTCAGTCATCAAGACCCATAACAGTCCTCCAGGACACATCATAGGCAGATTGACCAAAACCACAAAGACACGATACTAAGATTGGTAAGAGAAATGTCAAATTACCTACGGAGGATATCCCATCAGGCTAACAGCAAACTTTTCATCAGAAAAAGTGTGAGCAAGGAACAAAAATGGGAAAATATATTCAAAGTGTTGAGGGAAAAGCAATTTCAACCAAGAATACAGTACCTGGCAAGATTATCCTTCATATGGGAAGAAAAGACAAGAACATTCTCAGGTAAAGAAAACCAAAAGGAATTTACCAATACCAGACCACCTCTCCAAGAAGTTCTAAAGGGAGTGCTATACCAGGAAAACTAAATACAAACACACAGAAATAAGAATACAAAACCAACTAAGAAAATGGCCAACTTACTGCTAGCGACACATCTGGAGTTGAATGTTATATTCCAGAATTTAAACGGGAAGATTGGAACACAACAGAAGATAGGTTAAGTACATTAGACTGAACTGGTGAAGTAGAATCTTATGACTTTTGACTAAAACATTACTGATTTTCTTCTATGCTTTGTTTTACAGATTTAAGGATTTTTGTCTTCTCCTGAGCTGCTCATAGGTTCATGTACCTACTATTTGAACAGAACTCTAACTTGTTTTCTGGATTTAGGTTTTAAGCAAAGTTCTCTTAGTATTTTTTTTATTTTGATTTATTAAAGCTAAAACTGCTTTTCTTGAAATTAAAAAAATAAATTTAAAAATACCTATTTAATGACCACAGTAAGCTATATAGCATCATTTAGGTGCTACGTTATAGTATATTCATTCTACTCAGTTTCATGCTAAAGTCAGACATATGTTCACAGATAGGTATATATCAGTTGAACTTGCTATTGAAAGTAGTTAGATTAATTAAGTTATTCTGTGAATCAATAAAATGTTGGGGGGAAAAAGGGAATGATGGAAAGCAACTTAGAAACCAGAGACAGTGTGGGACGAATGTTGTATTATGTATATATATGTGTGTGTATAAATATTTATGAAACAATAAATGGAAAATTATTGATGATAATATGTATTATTAAGTCACTATGCAGTGTATTCTGGATGGGAAATCACATTTTGTATGCTGTGATGATGCTCAGTGAATGAATGTAGAATAAATAAACTAGTTAATAAAAACAAATTGGGTAAATTTTATTTGTATGAAAAATATACTTGGGCTGGCTCCATGGCTTAGTGATTAAAGGAGTTGGATCCAACATGCTTGACCATTTGGTTTGAATCCCAGTCCAGTGGCTTAAAAAAAAAACAAAAACAAGAGAGAAAAATATACCTAAATAAAGCTATTTATTTTTAAATCACACCTTTGAAAGTGCTTACCCTATAGTAAACTCTCAATTAATGGCAGATAAATGAATTTTCATTAGGAGATTGCAATGGTCTATTTAAACAGAATCAGGACTCAGGTTTTAAAAAACCACAAAATGGCATCAAGTTTATTAAGATCTGGTAAAATTTGGCCTTCAGGAGAGTTGAAAAAAAATAACATGTTAATCTTCTTTCATCACAAGTCAATATTTAACAGGGATTTAAGAAATCTTGCACTGAAATATAAAGAGCAAAAGTCTCTAATGAGTAATATATTTTACATATTGGAAAGAAATACATTTTAATGCTTTAACTTTTTTCTGTTTTCACAATTCTGACACAATGAAAAATTCCCTCACTTTTCAAAACCTGCTGCAAGCATTAAACCTGCTTTGCCAAGTAACAACTGAGCAGTAAAGGAATGTTACTGCCCAGTGTAATCACCCTTCTCTTCAGAAGCAGCAAATATTTGGAATGCCAGTTACAGAGAACTATGTAGCAATTATGAAGTGTGTGTTGGATCTGTGCCGTTATCATTTTTAGTAGTAACAGACCTTAAAATTGCACCACTTTAGAAAATCGCATTATAACGCTGTGGGTGAGCAAGAGTGTTCTGCATCCTCTAACACCTGGGCTTAATGGGGGCAGACTTAATGACCTCTCACTATATTCCTTTTTGCTGGTAGATTGCATTCCTAATCACTTGTAATGTTCTATTTCTCTATGTTTTCTAATATTTTCTAGTAAACTTTTAAAACAAAAAAAAAGTTTTCTGTCTGATTTGTAATGATTTCCTGTGTTCTTTAGAAAATTCACTATGATATCCATATCCACCATTCTACATGATGGTTATCACAAAGGCATTTTCAAACACAAACCATTATGTACATCTCTTTCAAAATATTTGCTCACCTTGTAGAATTAGTAGGTTGTACGGTCCAGATCTAGACTGTTATTGGAAAGCTCCTCTTAATCTATTTTTCAGCATAGGAAGGAGAACTGATATACCATTGTGATTTCAGAAAGATTCTACTAGGTCATACATACTTCCCATGTCTCTTTGGAATTAACACAAATTTTTTCGTTTTAGTATTTCATCTATATATTTCTCCATGATTTCCAGAAGTCGAATTAACAATTAAACTAAGAAATACATATTAATGCATATTTATATGTTTGAATTATTTAGAAATGTTATTTCAGTTGATTCTTATGAAAACTTTGTATCAGTCAGTTATATTAACATCACATAATATATAGAAAGATTGAGGCTCACAGATACTTGAGAATCTCTCCAGAGGAATTTGTAATAGCATGTAAGTTGTGTCAAAGGAAACAATAAGTTAATTTCTTACAAATCCATTAATGTATATTATAGTATGAGTATGGAATCTAGGCCTAAACAGAAAAGTCACATCCCCAATGTTGTCAAAATACTGTGGAGACCAATTTCAGTAATTGGAATAAAGATCAACATACACTATCCCTGTGCAAGGAATTACTGTACTTCTTGATTATAGTGGTAATACGTGAGTGTATACATTTGTCAAAACTCATCAAACTACTAAGTTAAAATAAATATGTTTTACTATATGTAAGCTATACTTTGATAAAGTTGATAACATTAGGTTACATATTAGATATTATATTGCATACTACATATATTTTATTACATACTATTAAATTAAAAAGTGGTGATACATAGCTGCAAATTTTAACATTCTCTATCATCACTACAAATAATACACAGTTAATATGCAAGCATACTTACTGGCATATCATTTTTCCTTTATTTGTCTATTTATATTTCTTTATATTATATCAAATTAAGGCTATCACCATATAAATAATTTTCAATAGATAATTTTTTTAGAGGTTTTTTGCCTTATCGTGTGTGCACTCACCAGAAAGAGAGAGGGAGGGATGGAGAGACAGAGACAGTGAGAAAGTAAGAAATCACTATGGGCATGCCATGCTGCAATACCTTCTTGTCCATTCTCCTCCCAGGATCTTGGGCACACTCACACACACACACACACACACACACACACACACGCCCAGTGTGATTTCCAAGTCACCAGGTCTGGGACTCAAATCACAGTCAGCCCTATGGGAGTCTAGTGATGTATCTGCTTTGCCATCTGCTTGCCCCATTTTTTTTTTTTTTAAGTTTTTAGTGTAGGGCAAATGGGCTCACCAGAGAGAGAGAGAAAGCACTCCTATGGAGAGATGGTCATGCTAGAACCTTTTCTCCTCCAGTTGTTTTTGGAATTTGGGTGCACATGCACATGCGCCCAGTGTGATTGTCAAGCCTCCACTTGGGATGCAGTACATTAATATCCACAACACCTGCTGACCCCCAATAAAGAATTTTATGTTCTTGGGTTTGTTTTGTATTTCTTCCCTTTTCCCCTCCCACCCATCCTCCATTATCCACTTTCCTCTTATAGATTCCTCCCTACACTTATCCTCCCTATTCTCCTATCTTCAGATCTTCTCATTTCTGTCATAGAGTGCAGGCATTCAGTATATATTGAGTGGAGATGTACAGTGTTTGTCTTTCAATGTCTGACTTACTTCGCTTAGCAGTAAGTTTCCCAAAATTGTCTTCAACAGCTTCTAGTCAAATGATGGTGTCTCATTATTCCTTATGCTTAATAGTATTCATAGTGTATATGCTGGCACATAGTTTATGTACTCCATTGGTGATTCGGGACATGGTTATTAAATAATTATGTCTAATAAAACAGCCAATTATATTTTTATGTGATAATTAGAATATTTTTAATATCTATGTTTATGAATTCTCTGGTAAGTTTTTTTAAGATACAAATTTTGTTACATAAAAATTATGATAGTAAAATTTGCATCTAATATTCTATATGTAAAATGTAACTGGTATTTAAAAGAAGCAATAACTTAAATTAGTTGTAGATAATTTACCAAATAATTTAGTGTTTTCAGAATACAACTCTCAAATTAAATGATATCTGCTTGTTTAATAATATTTATCCAATAAACTTTGTGATCAGCTTAAGAAAAACAACTTTAGTTGTTTAGGAGAAATGATATTAAGAATTGTCAGGGTAATAATTATAATAAATTGCTTCTAAAACTGTCAAATTCTGCCAGAATAGTAAGGAATGACCAAAAGAGAAATCCAAGTTGATCTTATAAGAAATTTGTGTTTTGCTAGGAAATGCTTTTATTTCTACCTTTAAAAATAATCATTTGTCTTGAATTTGCTGTGTAGCATTATTAAATATTTTTATTTACTGTGACTAGCAAAATGAATGGGAATTGGAAAGGATGTTGTTTATTTAATACAAGTATTAAGAAGAGGCTTTCTTTGTAACTTGCAGGCACACTTGGGATTTTTGCCCCAGTTTTAAAGAATGACAGCAAAAGCACCTTTATCTGACATTTAGGATGATTAAATTTTGAAAAATCACTTGGCATATTCAGCAGGACTCCACAGGGTACTCTAGCTTTATAAGGCAATGGATCATGTTAGCTTAACTTATATTTAAGATTTGCTGGTCTGATATTATTGTGTTAGGCAGTATTACTGAAATGGAAACATAAAATTTTGCTGCCATGAGATCAAGTTTGTGTCTGCCCTACGCTATAAATTAGTTCCATAAAGTTTTAAAATGCAGTGTTTATTCTGACTGTAGTAGTATTGTGAAATAGCAAAATGTGCTTAAATACATAAAATTAAACCTACTGTGGGAAAACAGATTTTTAAAATTGATGTATCATTGAAAATTAAGAATAAAGGCTACTCAACCACTGGGAAGGTTTATATGAAGCTAAAAGAAAGACAATTGCATTTGCAACTCAAATGATTTCATCCTTTTTGGGCTATAATGCCTAATTTTTATGAACTGATGCATACTGGTCACTATTGCAACATACCAATAAATGCAATTAGATATGCAAAAAAAAGATAGTATAATAATAAGAATGTCCATAAAATATGTACCATCTATGACATTCTACTTTAAAAATACATATATAAGTAAAAATATTAAGTAAAATGGAATAAGTAGTCTAACTCAATTTTCAAAATACATAGTTGGGCTGTTATATGTGTTAATTAAACCACTTGAAGGAAAAATGCTAATATAGAATATGAAAATAATACAGTTATCATTGAAAAAATCTTGAAAACTATGGATGAGGCAAAGTATCATTTTGGTAATATTCAGTAAGTAGGAAAAATAATGGCTAGTTCATCAGATTTCTTTATTCTCCTAAAATAAAAGATGACTTCAAACAGTGTTTATCACTTTAAAAATGCATATAACTATTAAAAATTAGGTCATTATTTGCTTGCTAAAAATGATCATATTGTAAATTGTGTATAAAATAATACTGAATACATGTGATTTGTTAAAATATATGAACATTACAAACTTCCTTTTCTAACAATTACATATAAATGTATAAAATAAGTTTTTAGTATATTTTCTAGTATTTATTTTCAGTATAAGACAATTTAATAAAGAGTTAACAATTAAAATAGTAGGTGTATGTTTTGCCTCAAGTATTACACTATTGATAAAGAATTTTTGGTATTCTGTATAAAAGTCATTGCAGCCACTTCTGAATTCTTATGTCAGAGTAATTTATGTGAGTAAAATGATATTTTTACTAATAATGTCGCACTAGGCCTATCCATCAAGAATTATTAATATTTATTGTTGGATAGCAGATAATCAAATGTCAAATAAATGGGAATTTTTACAGATAAAGATCCATTTCCCTAGGTCAGTTGAAAACACATGTGGTAAGTGCGAACATGCCCTAGGACCTAAAGAGCTATGGGGCTGGCAAGGGGTATGGTGATCTTAGGTAGCCTGAAGTGACCCTTTCCAGAGCTCTTCTCTATATTTCACTCTTTTATGCATGCACCAGCTCTTTATCATGAATAAATTAGAAATATTCATTATACTTTTTTCTGTGTTTTATTTCTAGCGTGCAAATTTGGAATTTTTTATAATTGTGTTAAATTTAATAACATACCGTGTAATAACATTTTGTGATGTTAATTTAATTTTAAATTTTCAAGAAAAATTAGAAAATATTCCCAAGTTAACTGATCAACTAAAATTGAAAAACATTAATCCAATTATTTTAAGTGATATATAATATATATATATACATAAAAACAGAGAGACAGAAAGTGAGAAATCACCCCCCGGGGGGATGGCCACAGTGAAATCCCTTCTCCTCCATTCTCCTCTCGGGATCTTGGGCACGCATGCACACACGCCCAGCGTGAGTTTTTAAGCCACCGGGTCTGAGACGCGAACCGCGGTAGACTTCGTGGGAGTCCAGCGACATAGCAATTACGCTAACTGCTGGTCCCCTATTTAGCATTTTTTGATTGGGTGATTACATCTCTATTTTTCAAAAATTTTTATTTGTTCTTTGCTTTTCATTTTTAAAGATTATTGTTTTTTAATTCTCATTTTTAAAAAACGTTCAATTATTATATATCATTTGACTTGTAAAGAGAATTTACCTAATGTGAAATACTTCTCAGACCAGTCCAGTAAAGAATACTATAGATGTTATAATCAACAGGTAATAAACCAATTCTGGGTCCTTCAAATGTTATGCCTCTCTGTTTTTCATCCTGCTTTCCTTCTCTACATGCTTCCCTTCCGCCCACACACCATGTTCCACACTGTCTTTCAGCATCCATAACTATTTTCACTGTTTTTATCCCCTCCAGTGTTTCAATCTCTACCACGGAGTGTGTATACTCAATAAACATTGATGTGCAAGCACTTTTCTGACTGAGCATTCTCCTGTCCTTTGGGTAGATAACCAGAAGTGGGAATGCTGGATGGAATGGCATTTCTTTTTGTAGATTTTTTTCTTTTTTGAGAGGTAGGGTGCATGCGCTCACCAGACAGAGACAGACAGAGAGACAGAAAGCGAGAAATCACCCCCCAGGGGAAATGGCCACACTGCAATCCCTTCTCCTCCATTCTCCTCTCGGGATCTTGGGCATGCACGCACACACGCCCAGCGTGAGTTTTAAGCCACCCAGTCCGGGACACGAACCCTGGCCTTCTACATGGGAGTCCAGCGACATAGCCATTACGCTAACTGCTGGTCCCTCTATTTGTAGTTTTTTGTGGAACACATCCATGTTGTTTTCCACAGTAGCTGGACCAATTTACATTCCCACCAAGAGTGTAGGAGAGTTCTCCTTTCACCAAAACCCTATCAGCACTTACCACTTTCTGTATTTTTATTCTTTGCCATTCTGACAGGGGTTAGGTGGTATTTCATTGTAGTTTTAATCTGCATCTCCCTTATGATGAGGGATGTTGAGCATTTCCTCATATGCTTTTTGGCTGTCTTCCTTAGATAGATTTTTTTTGTTATTCAGCTCATTTTCTCATCTTCTAATTGGGTTAATCTTTTTTTTTTTTTTTTCCAGATAAGCTGCTTGAGTTTCTTGTGTATTCTGATTATCAGTCCCTTATCTGAAACATAGTTTACAAGAATATTTTCCCATTTGAGGGTTTTCAGCTCACACTAATTTCTGTGTCTTTTGCTGTGCAGAAACTTCTTAATCTGATATATTCCCACTTGTCTATTTTAGGGATTATTGCTCGTGCTTTGGGGTCTTATTTAAGAAGTCTTTGCCTACCCCAATGTCTCCCATAATTTCTCCAGTGCTTTCCACCAGAAGTTTTATCGTTTGAGATCTTAGGTTCAGATCTTTGATCCATTTTGACTTGATTTTTGTTAATGGTGAAAGATGGGGATTCAGTTTCATCTTTCTGCAAGTGGATACTCAGTTTTTCCAGCACCATTTGCTAAAGAGGTTTTCCTTTTCTCACTGGATTGACCAGTATCCTTTGCCAAAAATCAGTTGGTTGTAAGTATTGGGGTTTATTTATGGGATCTCTATTCTATTCCATTTGTTCACCTCTCTGTTTTTGTGCCAATATCAATTATCACAACTTTATAGTATATTTTGAGGTCAGGGAGTGAGATGCCACCCATTCCACTCTTCTTGTGCAGGATTACTTTGGCAATACAAGGTCTTTTATAATTCCAGACAAATTCTGATTGTCTTTTCCAGATGTGTGAAGAATGTCTCTGGTATTTTGACTGGAGTAGTGTTAAATATGTAGATTAATTTGGGTAGAATTACCATTTTGATCATGTTAATTCTTCCAATTCAGAAAAATGGGATGTCCTTCCACATTTTTGTGTCATTTTCAATATCTTTTTCAAAGATTTTCATAGTTTCTTTGTAAAGGTTTTGAATTTCTTAGTTGGGTTTGTCCCTAGATATCTTACACATTTTGTGGCTATGATAAAAGGTATCTTTCTTCAGATCTACCTCATTGGACTTGTTGTTCATATATAGAAATGCTTTAGATTTTTGAATGATGATTTTATATCCTGACATTTTACTGTATTCATTCATTACTTTGAGAAGTTTTTTTCATGGAAATCTTTGGGTCTTCTAATGTACCACCATGTCACCTGCAAATAAAGATATTTTCAACTCCTCTTTGCCTATTTGAATGCCTTTTATATTGTTCTCTTTTTTAATTGCATTGTCTAAGACTTTCTACACTACATTAGGAAACCATGGACAAAGTGGGCAGCCTTGTTTAGTACCAGTTTTTAGTGGAAAAGTTTTTAGTTTTTCCCAATTCAGTTTAATGTTAGCTATAGTTTTTTTTCATATATAGCTTTTATTGTGTTGAGAAATGACTCTTCTATACCAATCTTGCTGAGAATTTTAATCATGAAGGGATATTATATTTTATTAAATCTTTTCTCTCCATCAATCGAAATGATAATATGATTTTTATCTTTCATTATATTAATATTTATGACCTTGCATACATTGAACCACCCCTGCATCCCTGGAATAAATCCTACTTAGTCTTGATGAATACTCTTCTTTATAGGTTGGATATGATTTGCAAGTATCTTGTTGAGAATTTTTGCATCTATATTCTTCAGAGATAATGGTCTGTAGTTTTCGTTTTTTGTCATATCTTTATCTGTTTTGGGAATGAGGATGATAGAGGGTTCATAAAATGAATTTGGGAGGTTTCCTTTATTTTGGATCTTAAGGAATAATTTGAGTAGGACAGGGGCTAACTCTTCCTTAAAAATTTTGTAGAATTTAGGAGTGAGGAGTTGTTTTCTCTTGGGGGAGAGACATTTTGTGAGTTTCATATTTGTTGTGCCTCTGCTATGGTTTCTAGACATCTTATGATCTATACATTCCTTCCTAAATTATTAGAGGTATCTCTGAGCATTCAAAGGTGTGCAGGAGTAGGCAATTGGCAATCTTCCTTCTGCTCTGCCTCCCCCTTGCTCACCAGCACCTTGCATTGTTGTTCAGTGGTCCTGGGTGACACACACACATTCCTGTTTCTAGAGAATAAGTGTGCCTGAAACTGAGCTGCTTAGTCAAAGAGATCTGGGAAGTGAGCTGTACAAAACACCAAAGTCCTGAGAGTTCAAAAGTGAGTGGGGGATGGGATGAACCAGGGGTCCCAGCTGTTAAGCCCTCCAGCCACAGGTGTCCTGCTGTTGGCAAGGCCTTTCCCTGTAATGGGTGTCTTGGATGGAGTGGGGGAGGGGCACAAGCTCATGACAAAGGCCCAAGAAACAAACCTTCAAATTATTGTTGTAACCAGCTTTACTATCTGATTCATTTCTTAATTTATGAGTATGTTAAATAAGTATCTTAGAAATATTTATTCTTTATTTGTATGAGGATTATGATTTTTTAAGTTCTCCAAATTTTATTTGATACACACTTCATAGAGTTATTTCTGTAGTTTGATGAATATGAAACCTGTCTTGACAACTTTTAGTTTGATACTAATTTACACTAGATCATAACTAAAGGCAGAGTATGATGGCAATCATTTAGATTTCTCCTGGAGGTGGTGGACATGGTCATTTTCACAATATTTAGTGAAGCTGAAAAAAATCAACAGCATTAGCAGCAACTCTGTCATCGCCCAAGTTATTCATGCAGTGATCTACTTAGCCAATAATTGTTAGAATACTGATACAAAATAGTTGTAACTTCCTCTTTTTTCTGCAATTTAAATGGTTTGAAAGTTCAGTCACTATCAGTCTTTAGCTTTTGAGAGTCATGGATACATATTTAATTACAATTTTAATGTTAAGGTTTTTAGACAGAGTGGTATTATAAACTGCTAATTTTAGGAATCCAAGACTCTTGTTAGGGTAAAAATAAGTATTTACAATCAGGGTCAGTGCCTGCATATCAAGTAGAGTTTTACTCCTTCAGGATAAAAAGGATCAACCCCACTGTGAAGAAGTGATCACAGTATTATAGTCTGTGAAATAACAATTTTATATGTGCAAGTTTTAGTAGAATTCTCATTAATTCAATGGCAAAATATATGAAACCAAATTTTTCTAGTACTTCATAAGTTAGAGAGTCACACTTCTTTCATTGACTGGATACATGACCTGGACTAATGATAAACTGCATTTCCATCTGTTTACTTAGATTTGGTTTTATTAGGAGGCAGCTATAATGCAATGGGGAAAAAATATATACTTTTTAGTTGTGAACATTTTTATTGTCAACTCTTTCTTGGTGTATATTATTTAACTTAAACTAGCTGGATTTTGTTCCCTTTCCTATAAAAGAAGGGTAATAAGGAAGTCAGCATTGGATGAAGACACCTAAAGTAGTTAAAATATTTAGAAACCAGTACAGATGTGAACAATTAGCATTATTTGCATTTCAAAACAACATTATGGCAATTTGATTTATGTATCTGTTGGGTCTCTTTCTCTCTGTCTAACCTGTTTGTCAGCTATCAGATGGCTATTAATAGAGAAAAGATTTATGTTAATAGTATTGAGTGCTTCAAAAAAGGTTAAATTTTATCTTACTCTTTCCAACAATCCTGTGAACTAGTAGGAAAGGTATGAGGCCAGAATTTAACCCCCACCTCAACTAAATTGTCAGTCCTAAATCTAATATATCCTTCAATTTTCACAAATATTAACTGTTATAAGCACCAAGCTCTCTTTGTAAATCTCAAAATGATGGAAATTTCCCCCAGTAATTTAGCACATTTTATTCCTTACAAGGTCTGTCACTTATGCTTTTTAGAATTGTATGTTCAAAATATATATACTCAGGAAGACATATATTTGTGCTGTGTCTCCATAGCTTCTAGGCAGACATAATGCATTATCAAAGCTTGAAAAAGACCTTACTTGTCTTTTAGGAAATCATCTTTCTAAATTATGTAAGTTTGCCATTACATGTGTGAGAGATGGAATAGGAAATAATTTGGTACAGTTAAGACTAAATTGTATTCCCACAGAACACTGACTACCTAGATGTGATGATGCATTAATCCATTTGTGATTATGTTGAAGTATTGGCAACAAGTCTCTGCCCGTTGATGAATTTCCTACCTAATAGGTCACTGCAAACTAACTTTCCAGATTTCAGCTATCACTTTACATATTTTATGGTAAAGCATTTCTCAGGTATCTGTAGTGTGGATTTTACCATTCTTATTTAAATATTTTATCTTCATGAAAAGATTGAAACTTCTGTTTCAAGTTTTCAAATGTAACATTTTTGTGGATTTTTTTAATGTTACAAATAACTAATTTATACATTTCAAAAAAAAAAAAGTCCCATTATCTCTTTGGTCAAGTCATAGAGTTCTTTTGTATCATGTCCATAGATGATATTATTACTTAATAACTTATTAATGATATATTTCTGAATGTTAACCAACAGGATATATTAGATTTTGAGTCATTTTACAAAGCTATTGTGTCTTCTTTGATCTTTCATTTATGAGCTTAATGGACAAAATTTTCCTCCAGTTATGTATAATTGTATAATTTACACCACTATTGAGGCTAGTCATGTCACTCATAGTGTTAAAATTGATAAATGAGTCTTCTACATTCCTTACCTCATTTAATTTTAGGGCACATGATTGAAAAAAACTGATTTAAGTCTTTCTCTTCAAAATAGAGGGTTTTTTTTTTTTTGAGAGGTTTTTGCTATAGGGCACGTGTGCTCACCAGAAAGACAGAGAGAGACAGAGAGCCAGAAAGCGAGAAATCGCCCCCCAGGGGAGATGGTCACGCCGCAATCCCTTCTCCTCCATTCTCTTCTCGGGATCTTGGGCATGCACGCACATGCGCCCGGCGTGAGTTTTAAGCCACTGGGTATGGGACACAAACCGCGGTCGAGTACGTGGGAATTCAGCAACATAGCCATTACACTAACTGCTGGTTCCCAATAGAGGGTTTTTTTAAAGATGCATCTCATTTATTTTCTTTTAGTTTGAACCAAGAATAGGAGATAGTGAAATGGAGTTTACACCACTAGTTTCCTACAATATTTATGATCTCTGTAGAAGGGATTTTTGTTTTGTTTACACAAGACTTATAAGCTCTAGCTTACCTATATAAATCAGAAATAAAAATTCTGAGTTTCACACTACTTAAATTGAATATCTATTCTCATACACACACACACACATATATGTACACATATATACATATATATGTATGTTTTCAGAATTATTAATATCTCTAGCCTTCTTTGAAAATTTCTGATGGTCTATTATGTTATAAGCAGTAATTCCAGGTATATAGGCAGTACTACTTTTTCTAATTTATTCTATCTCTAAGTTTGTTTGGTAAAGATGGCAAGTGTAAGTGCAACCTATATTTTAGGTATCTTATTTGTGCTATAATAAGCAATTAAGAAATATAGGGACAGCAGGTGGTATAGTGGTTGAGGTACTGGACTCCCATATGGCTGAACATGGTTCAAGTCCTAGACCCAGCGAGTAGAAACTCATGCCAGGCATGTGTGCATGCATGACCAAAATCCCAGAATGGGAGAATGGAGAAGGGATTGCAGCATAGTCATCCAACGTAGGAGGTGATTTCATGCTTTCTGTCTCTGTCCCTCCAGCAAGTGAATGTACCCTATAGCAAAAATCTCTCTTTCAAAAAAAAAAAGAAAGAAAAGAAAAGATAAAATAAAGAAATATATATTACCTGACCTATACTTTGGTTGGGAAAACAAACAAACAAACAAAAAACATTATTCTCTCCTTAAAATTATATGGAGAATTTTAATCACTTTTCAACTAAATGATCTTGAACAAGTTTCATTTTCTTTAACCTGTGAAAATAAGATACTAACTGTACTTTCCTTGCTATTGTAGTGAGAAGAAAATATTTGTAAAGCACATAAAAGCTTTCCCATTCACATGGGAGGTATTTAAGTGATTTCAATGATAATAAAATCTATTAAAACTATTACTATTTTTGAATAAGAAAATTTTAATATGAAATATGACCATGTCTTTTCATAGCACTTTAAAAACAAGTATTTTCACATGACTTAAATGTATATTAACAATCTGGTTCTCATTGTAGGTAAAATTAACCTTTTCCAGACTTTGAAAATAAGGAAATTAGGACTAAAATGTTACTAAAATACAATCTAATGTCCAGATAGCTGATAAATTGATCTTTAAAGAGCAGGGCCTTGAACAGAGATCTTCCGTTTCTTTGTTTGTTTGTTTGTTTTTAAGATTTCTAAAAATTATTTTATTTTTATTTTTATTTTTATTTTTGCCATAGGATGTGTGTGCTCGCCAGAGAGGGAGAGAGAGAGACAGAGAAACAGAAAGTGAGAAATCACCACCAGGGGGATGGCCATGTCGCCATGTCACAATCTCTTCTTTTACATTTTCCTCTCAGGCTTTTGGGCACACACACACACACACACACACACACACACACACACACAACAACCAGTGTGATTTTCAAGCCACAGGCTCAACACTTGAACCACAATTGACCATGTGGAAGTCTAGCACCTTAACCACCATGCCACCTGCTAGTCCTGAGACCTTTTGATTTTAAATTCAAATTTGTTTCCCATGGTACTAAAATTAGTGAGAAAAAGCAAGTATGTTCCTCATTCCTCCCCTGGAAGAGTACATTTCCCCTACCATTTCCGGAAAACATTTGCTTTGTTTATTTATATAGTTTTAAATTTATTTATTTATTTATTTTGTGAGAATGAGTTTGAAAGAGACAGCAGGACAGCCAACCTCCACAGGGCCTCCACAGGGCAATGTATCCCCATGGCCTGGATCATGGGCACATGATTACCCAGCACACAGAGGGAGGTCTCAAGACATAACCCAGGACCTTTCCCTTGTGAGTCTGGTTGTGTACTATAGCGCCACCAATCATGCCTGTTTCTTGCTTTTGTAAAAGTCATTGATCTAAGAACAAATTAGTGGGTATAGAGTGGATACTTTAAAAATCAGAAATATTTAGATAAACTGAAATAATTTCCTTAGTATATAACTATATTAATCCAAAAAATATTAAATGGACACTAAGGTGGAGTACTGAGAGCAAATCCTTTGGTAGCAATCTGAACTGTTCAGTGATGGCTTATTCCCAGTCAATTATAGATCTGCTTAGGTAAGCCTGCAACAACACATAAACAATACACATACATAATCAATAGACTAGTCATGGAAAGAAGATGTTCAATTGCCACCTCCTTCTCTTATATTGGGTCGTTGGAAAAGTGATAACATATATTTTCTATATTTTTCTATGCAAAACTGTGTCTAGGAAGAGAGACTGATTCCTGACACATCCCACTTTGACATTTTCTTATAATCATTCAGGTCCTTCATTACTTTCTCTTTCATGTAAATTACTCTGAATAAGTTTAAGGATATCAAAAAACTATAAATGCTTTAGAAGTCTTATTTTATACTCTTCCATTGTATCATTCTCTGCACGAATTACTCAAACTTATTTAAATTGGCCTGTCTAACAAATACTTTCATTCTAAATATTATTTATTAACATCTTCATTTCTATTATGAAATAAAGTCAAAGTTCCAAAACTAATTGGATTTTTGCTTTCCTAAGGGTGCTTAGCATTCAAATAAAACAAATATCAACTTGCTTTAAAAATATGATATTGAGTTATCCCTGGAAATATGCTGTGCATTCAGAATAAAAGAACTGAAATATTTATGGTTGGTAACCAAATGTTAAATGACTCTAAAAAGTCATAATACTTTTATCAAATCAATACTTTTATCAAATTTTTTAGGTCCACAGACTGAACAGGAAAAGCATTACCATAGGCTTCTGTTTGTTTGGCCCCCTCT
>NW_006159750.1:1498445-1509228 GCF_000334495.1 Tupaia belangeri chinensis
TTCCCTCAACTCTCTCTCTTAAGTATATATTTAAGTCAGTGTAACCTTGGGTTTCTCTTTATCTGCTAGCCATCTGCAATTGCCTGGAAATCAAACCCATATACATGTCTAAAATAAAACACATCTGGTAAGCACTATTTTTCCTAAATAACCTCTCTATATTATCGGTACCACCAACTATCACTTTAACCCTTAAAGGGAGCCTGGTTAAATGCCAATTGCATGGGTTGTGAAGTTAGCCAATCTAGTTACAAACTACAAGAAATTTTGACTTCGTGACAACACATAACAGCTCAAAGACACTTTTTTTCACATATGTTAAATGAGTTTTATTGATGTAGCTCGATTTGCTTCTGTAAAAACTTATTTGAAAAATGTGTATTAAAGCATCTAGACATTGAATATTTCTTAAACCTTTTCTGCTTTCTCTTCTTGGTTGTTTTGTTTTGTTGCATATCACTTCTCCTTCCTTCTCTATATCCAGCTTTGTAGTTAATCTGTCTTATCAGTTTTTCTTCTAAAAGATTATTTCATTTAACATTCTTACTTGACTTTTTCTTTTTTGGTACTGTAACTGAGCCCTCATCCTCTTATGCCTAATTTTTTATAACCATGTTATGGCTAAATAGGTAATATTTTTCCTCAAGATATTTACATAATAAAACTTGGCTTCTAACTTAAGATCCAGATCAATTTTCAACTTCTTATAGAATCTTTTAAAAATTGCCCTATGCCCAGATATTTTCTGTTATTCTACACATTTTTATTTACTTAATAATATTTGTAACCAGAATCACCCTATTTGTTTATTCATGTTTGTTCTGTCTTCATCTTAAAGCATGGGCTTTATGAGATCCAGATCCGCATCTCACTTGATTACTACTTAAGATTGTCAATAAAACTTTTTCTGAAATAGAATAGACAGTAGGACTTCCGTCTATAGGCAGTTGATTTTCCCATGGTCATAGGCAGAACTTTTCTGTATATTTCTATTTTTTTGTGTGTCATTGCCTCAAAACCTTCCTACATTTTGATTTCCACACTTGAATGTTGAAAATATTATACCATAATTTTTAGCAAAATGTATGTATTTATTTATTAATTTTTAGGAGTTTTTTTTTTTTGCCTTAGTGTGCTTGTGCTCGTTAGATAGAGAGACAAACAGACAGAGATAATGAGTGGGAAAGTGAAAAATCACGCTCCGGGGGGGTTGTCCATGACATAATTCCTTCTCCTCCATTCTCCTAGGATCCTGAGTATGCATGCACACTTACATTGCGTGAGCTTCAAGCCACCAGGGCTGGGACTCAAAACCATAGTCAGCAATGTGGGAGTCCAGTAATGCATTCACTATGCCATCTTATGGTCCTGTAAAACCTATTTATTACAATCTCTCCATGTATACCTTTTGACTGGGTCATGGAAGCCTTTTCCAGCCCCAGAGATTTACTTACACTATATTTTCTAGTACATGGAATGAATATAATTGATGTTATGGATTTAGGCAAATTTTGAAACATGAAGAATTATTAAATTATATCATAAATGATTCTTCAGTTGTTAGAATTGTAATTCTTTGATATTTTCAAAACCTCCTATGGGTTTTATAATGTATAACACACAATTTGGCAATGCACAATTTGATAATTTAATGTAATTTTTTCACAGATCAGTGGCTGTCCTGTAACTATCCAGTTCACCCCACAAGGTGTGCACTCTAATTGCAAATCTATTTCAGGCTCACGCTTTTGTATTTCAGATTTCCTTTCAGAAAGCTATATCTAGGTATCATATCTAGAAATGCTCAAATGATTTTGAATTATGTATACTGGTTATATTTTGTGAAATTCTGTAGATATGCTTTCTTTTCATCACATGAGGATCTCTCAATCTCATATCAATCCTGCTTTATTTTAATTTTTAATTGCTAGAGGAAATATCAGAGAGAAATGGAGATACAGAATGATATAAAAAGAGAGAGAGGGAGAAAGCACCCCCCCAAATGGGGTATATGAGGCCTCAATTTCTTCTTTTTCATATCTCCACCCAGTTGGAATACACCTGAGGTATTTTACAAGCTCCCAGAGCAGTATTCAAACCATGGTCCCTCAAACAGGAGCTGGTTCCCTTAACTACTATGCTATCAAGCTGGTTTGCTGTTTTTTAAAACTGCTCCTCATTAAAGAAGGTAAAGGGGCCAGCAGTTGGGGGTAATGGCTATGTCACTGGACTCCCATGTAGACAACCGCTTTTCGAGTCCCGGACCCGGTGGCTTAAACTCACACTGGCCATGGGACCAGTAGTTAGCATAATGGCTATGTCGCTGGACTCCCACATAGTCGACCGCGGTTTGTGTCCCGGATCCAGTGGCTTAAAACTCACGCCGAGCATGTGTGCGTGCGTGCCCAAGATCCCGAGAGGAGAATAGAGGAGAAGGGATTGTGGTGTGGACATCCCCCTTGGGGGGTGATTTCTCGCTTTCTGTCTCTCTGTCTCTCTTTGTCTGTCTGGCGAGCGCACGCGCCCTATAGCAAAAACCTCTCCAAAAAAAGAAAACAAACAAACAAAAACTCACACCAGGAATGTGTGCATGCATGCCCAAGATCTGGAGAGGAGAATGGAGGAGAAGGGGTTGTGGTGTGGCCATCTTCCCTGGGGGCGGGGGGTGATTTCTCGCTTTCTGTCTCTATGTCTCTCTCTGTCTTTCTGGTGAATGCACACACCCTATAGCAAAAACCTCTCAAAAATAAAAAATAAATAAAACAATATAAAAGTTATAGAATAGGCTGAAGTCGTCAATAATCCTTTCTCCAGATGTTGCTGCTGGAGTATATATTATAACAACCAGCTGAGTGAATAGATAGTGAAGACTTTTACAGCCATTTGCAGGTGTAGCATGAAAATCAAATGGACTGAGACCAGAGGCAAGGTAGATGAGAATAAACATAAGGCAAAATCAAGTTACAAGCTAAAAGTTGGCTGCTAACTTTTATTGCTGTGGGATATTCATTGAGAGACAGGATACTGAGGCTTTTGAAGGAAAACAGTGATTTTGTTAGTGGCAGCACTGGGTCAGCAGATTTGCATACAAATGTGGAGCTCCAAACTTCCTGGGACCCTTCCTTTTATTCACTTTAGTCTCTTTCTCTTCCTTCCATGGTTATATACACTTTTTCATACTTTTGATTGGGTAACTTGTATGATAAGGTTGCTACAGAATTATGCAGGTATGCGCTGGGCTACTGGGTATTAGATACCCAGGTGTATAGGAAATTACAGAGCTGATATATATGGTCCTGCTATGGAGGCACGGCTACACGGTTACTACAGGTTGCACATGCATACTTAAATTCCAATACTCCCATTATCTTCCTTTTTTCTGGAAGGTCCCCCATACCACACTATATCCCATATTATTAAAATATTTTTAGTTTGGACGGCTATGTAGTGGTATAGTGGTAAAGTATGATGCTCTGCAAAGCTGAACCACTTGAAAAGTTTACTGATTTTTGTCCAAAGACCTCCCTGAGTACACCAGGCATGTGTGTTCCCCTTTCTAGTTTGGCTAGAGCTGAAGGGCTATGGCAGCACCCAGACCCTGCCGGAATTGCTGTCTCTCTCTCTCTCTGAATAAATATACAAAATGATCCAGTGGCTTAAAACTCACGCCGAGCATGTGTGCGTGCGTGCCCAAGATCCCGAGAGGAGAATAGAGGAGAAGGGATTGTGGTGTGGACATCCCCCTTGGGGGGTGATTTCTCGCTTTCTGTCTCTCTGTCTCTCTTTGTCTGTCTGGCGAGCGCACGCGCCCTATAGCAAAAACCTCTCCAAAAAAAGAAAACAAACAAACAAAAACTCACACCAGGAATGTGTGCATGCATGCCCAAGATCTGGAGAGGAGAATGGAGGAGAAGGGGTTGTGGTGTGGCCATCTTCCCTGGGGGCGGGGGGTGATTTCTCGCTTTCTGTCTCTATGTCTCTCTCTGTCTTTCTGGTGAATGCACACACCCTATAGCAAAAACCTCTCAAAAATAAAAAATAAATAAAACAATATAAAAGTTATAGAATAGGCTGAAGTCGTCAATAATCCTTTCTCCAGATGTTGCTGCTGGAGTATATATTATAACAACCAGCTGAGTGAATAGATAGTGAAGACTTTTACAGCCATTTGCAGGTGTAGCATGAAAATCAAATGGACTGAGACCAGAGGCAAGGTAGATGAGAATAAACATAAGGCAAAATCAAGTTACAAGCTAAAAGTTGGCTGCTAACTTTTATTGCTGTGGGATATTCATTGAGAGACAGGATACTGAGGCTTTTGAAGGAAAACAGTGATTTTGTTAGTGGCAGCACTGGGTCAGCAGATTTGCATACAAATGTGGAGCTCCAAACTTCCTGGGACCCTTCCTTTTATTCACTTTAGTCTCTTTCTCTTCCTTCCATGGTTATATACACTTTTTCATACTTTTGATTGGGTAACTTGTATGATAAGGTTGCTACAGAATTATGCAGGTATGCGCTGGGCTACTGGGTATTAGATACCCAGGTGTATAGGAAATTACAGAGCTGATATATATGGTCCTGCTATGGAGGCACGGCTACACGGTTACTACAGGTTGCACATGCATACTTAAATTCCAATACTCCCATTATCTTCCTTTTTTCTGGAAGGTCCCCCATACCACACTATATCCCATATTATTAAAATATTTTTAGTTTGGACGGCTATGTAGTGGTATAGTGGTAAAGTATGATGCTCTGCAAAGCTGAACCACTTGAAAAGTTTACTGATTTTTGTCCAAAGACCTCCCTGAGTACACCAGGCATGTGTGTTCCCCTTTCTAGTTTGGCTAGAGCTGAAGGGCTATGGCAGCACCCAGACCCTGCCGGAATTGCTGTCTCTCTCTCTCTCTGAATAAATATACAAAATAAAAGAAGAAAAATGTTTTTAGTTGGCTGAATACTTAATAAAATGAATATTTTCTAAAATTCTCTCAATGATTGAAGATCAATTTTTAACTGCCTTTGTTATTGTAAACAATACAAAAATAAATATACTTTCACAAAGTTTACTACTTGTTCTTAACATTTACTTAAGAATTTTGTAGGGACCAGTAGTTAGCGTAATGGCTATGTCACTGGACTCCCATGTAGTCGACTGCGGTTTGAGTCCTGGACCCGGTGGCTTAAATTCAAGCTGGGTGTGTGTGTGTGTGTGTGTGTGTGTGTGTGTGTGTGTTTGTGCCCAAGATCCCTAGAGGAGAAAGAAGAAGGGATTGCAGCATGGCCAAACCCCCTGGGGAGTGATTTTGCGCTTTCTGTCTCTCTGTCTCTCTCTGTCTTTCTGGCGAGCGCATGTGCCCTATAGCAAAATCCTTTCCAAAAAAGAATAAAAAAGGAAAAAAAAAGAATTTTGTGTATACATGTTTACAAGAGAATCGTCTGTTCTTTGCTCTTCTGGAGTGATTGTTTTGCTATCACATGTTGAGGAAATTTAATATAAAATATTTCCCCCAATCCAGAAAAGTTATCCACAATGGTAGAAGAGAAGCAGTTATACTAGTGAGTAAGCATTAAAAAAAATGTGATGCACATCAAAGGCAATCTGTTAAAAGTGTACAAAGACAGAAAGACATCTCACTCTTTTATGTAGCCAAGCAGAAACAATTCATTACATACTTTTCTCAAGATAAACAATAACTAGTCCTCAAGTAAGAGAACTTGATAGCATCATTTGTCACACATAATTCATCCTAAAATTACTTGGTAATTGGGTGACCATCTGTCTCATCTGTTTGGCATTATCTTAAAGAAAAATAAATTTCTTTTTCTTTATGATAAGCAGTAGCTTTATGACTTGGAGGGAGGCTCCTGACCAAATTAGGCTCCTACTTTCTCACACAAACAGGGAAATAGGGTGCTCTCTTCCTTGATGTTTATATTTCAAAGAGCTGGTTCCCAAGTACTTGAGAAAGACATTTCTGGGTCATGAAAGTGACAATAGTCTATTTAGTTTTTATAAAGATGTATACATTTAAAAGATACTGAAAGAATTTTACATTAAAAATTTTGTAAAGTTAATGTTCTTAGAAAAGTGGGGAGCAGGGAGCAAATCTACTTATTTTCAACAGGGAGAATCAACTCTCTTATTTTATATTTTTATTAGTCTTTATGATTTTCTCCCTGTATTACTACTGTTAACATATATTGATTTGGAGAGCTTGCAGTACACAGGCTCCTACCCCATCTGTAGCCCCTTTGAATTCCTTTCTAAATCTTTGACTGGCTTTGGGGTGGGGGTTTCCAGGCAGCAGCAGAAGACTGACCAGTACTTGTAGCTGAGCATACACGGGATTGAAGCTGTGAGTGTGTTGGAGTCACTATCTACCTGGTCCTTTTCTACATATGAGTTTGACATGTGATATTTCCTTCTTTAGTGCTTCATTAGGATGGCCTTTTTATGGATTTCTGTCTCAGTGATCCTACACTTTAACAGGGGAACTAATTCAACACTTAACATTGTGATTACAGAAAAAAAGAGTGTAAAAAAATAATGTGTTTGTCTTTTAGTCACACACAATACTTAAAGTAGTGACAGTACTACTTTCTAATTATTTACATGCTGTTTCTACCTTTGGAGGAGTTGTACCTTTCTAAATATCTAGCAAGTCCATTGTAAATATAAAACAAAGCAATTGTCAGAATTATGGTAAAATAATAGAATTATTGGTTTTATAAAAAGTCAGTACTTTGCTTTGGGGGATAACCTCTGAATATATCATATCGTATCAGTGAGTGATGAATGTATAAATCAGATTACTGATTAGCAATTTACAAAAACATTTCTTAAATTTACATTAATTTTACAACTAATTGTATTCTTGTTTGTACTTTTAAATGATTAGCTTTCTAAGTATCATTTGATAGCTCCTTATGACATCTGAACTCATCCATGCCTAAGGAAAACCTTCACTCTGGAGCCTGATAATATAAATTTTTTAATTACAAATTTTCTTTGCAATGTACAACAAATAACTTCTGAGTTGCAGCCAGCCACATAAATACCATTACATTGGCATAATGGTTTAGGCTTTTTAATAACTATCTGTATTCTTCAATAGGTTTTCCCAAATCTTAAATATGAAGCTAGCCATGGCTGTCATTTTAGTATTAATGTAGGGCTTATTGAGTGGCTTCAACAACAGAATTTATTATCTCACAGAGAATGGAAAAATCCAAGGTTGATGTGTCCATAGGGTTGGCTCCTTCTCAGGGTGGTAAAAGATGCCCTGTTCCATATGCCTCACCTCATTTCCAGTGGTTTGCTTGCAATATTTGGGTTTCCTTGGCTTATGGAAGTATCACTCTTACCTTTGCTTTCATCCCTACATGGTGTTCTCCTTGTGTGTATGTGTTTCTCGCAGTGCCTTCTTTGTATAAGGACACGAGTCATATTTGATTAGGGGTTTACTTTGTACCAGTGTGACCTAATTTTAACTAGTTACTTCAGCAGTGAGTGTTTTTGCTTGTTTCAGATAAAGTCTCATTCTTACGTGCTGGAGTACAACATATGAATATTTGGGGGACTGTAAGAACATGGCTGATTAGCCCTCTTTCTTAAAGACTAATAATTTTTCTTTCCTCATTTTCTCCCATCATTACTGTATAACAAACTGGTTGCCCTCCTGACCCAGGTGGCAGTTATTAACATAGATTGACTTGGAGAGCTTGACAAACATGCTTCCTACTCCAGGTGTAGCCCCTTTGAATTCCTTTTAAAATCCCTGACTTTCAGATACTGCACTGTAACAGGGGACTCAATTATAAAGTTAACTCTGGAATTATAGGGGAAAAAAGCAATAGTAATGTTTGTTTTTTAATAAAATTTGATTCTTAAGGTAATTGAAGTGACCCTACTGTGAAAAGTACAGCAAGTCCATCTATAAGAAGAGTAAAAAATTTGCTAGAACACCTATCAGATGAGTTCAATGCCAATATCAGTTATTTTAGAAATCTTAAGTTTTAAGTCCTTTGTGGGAATCACAGTTCAGTCTTTGTTTTTTTCTTTAATAGTCACATGGATGAATGAATAGAACTTAAAAGGTTTTATTCTAGGGAGATGAGACCCCGTTTTTCTTTTTGTTTTCTCTTTATATATTTATTGAAATTTATGATTTATGTATAATCATTACCACATCTTTGTAGAGTACATATAAACATATCAAGGATATAAACATATTCACGACCTTCTATATCTAGCTTTATGTTGTGAACATTCAAAAACCATTCAATGGTTATTCTGCAAATATGTACTGAATTATCTATGACACTCTTTACTGTGAGGTACAGTTCTAAAGAAGAACATATTGGTTAAAACTTAGCAAATGATCTCATAAATTAACAAAGATAATCTTTCTTTATTGTTTAAAGGTCTTTGTCGTAGGGCACAAGTGCTCACAGGAGAGAAAAGGACAGAGACAGTGAGAAGGAAAGTGAAAAATCACCCCTGTCCCCGGAGGGGGGTGGCCATGCTGCAATCCTTCCTCCTCCTTCTCCTCCTGGGATTTTGGGCACACATGCACAGGTACCTGGCATGAGTTTTAAGCCACTGGTCCAGAACTTCTAATAGTGTTCAGACATGTGGGAGTCTAGTAATGTAACCATTACTTCATTTGCTGCCCCCACAAAGGTAATCGTAACATAGCCAATGAAAGAAGAATTTGAAATTTTCATGTAGAAGACTGTGGGAGATAAGAATTTGTAATCTGAAAAAAATCTGTGAGTATCAATTATTTTTTCAGTTAGAGATAAGTAAAATAGTACATAACAGTAATCTATTTTGTTTTTGAGAGATTTTTCGCTATAGGGCACATGCGCTTGCCAGGCAGACAGAGAGAGACAGAGAGACAGAAAGCGAGAAATCACCCCCCAGGGGGGATAGTCACACCGCAATCCCTTTTCCTCCATTCTCCTCTCGGAATCTTGGGCACACATGCACATACACCCGGCATGAGTTTTAAGCCACCGTGTCCGGGACACGAACCGCTGTTGACTATGTGGGAGTCCAGCGATATAGCCATCACACCAACTGCTGGTTTCCCATAACAGTAATCTATTAAGAATTGATAGAAAAATAATACTTTTAGCTACCCAAAAATAGACAAAATGTGTGGTTGGTTGGCCCAGCAAATTTCTGCTAGGTCCTCTATTGACCTTATAACATTATGTCTCAGGGTTTCTAGTGAGAGAGAAGCACTTTGAAGTAATGAACACGATACTAGGAGGACTCAGTTAAGTCTGGCACAGGACAAGGTCTCGGAAATTCCTAAGTCTACCAAACCTAAGTTTTTAGGGAGATGTTTTATGTATAATTGGAGGGGTTGTTATGATTTCTATCAAGGCTAGTGATATAACTCTAGGCCATCTTAATATAGGGGCCTACAGAATTTTAGCCAGTGCGTTTTTAGCTTTATTTAGTTGCTCGATTTTCCAGAGGACTGAGGCTTATGTGAATCTTCGAATAATTGTGTAATTTCTAGAAAAAAAATTCCTTTTTGCTCTCTGACTTACATGGTCTAGTATCCCAAAAGCAGGCATTATGTTTATCAATAGAGCCTTCACTACTGATCAAGCATTGGTTTCTTTGAAGAGGGAAAAATATATCATCTGGACATCATACACAGTAGTTGATCTCTCTTACCGTTTACAACCTTAATTCTATGAGGTGCAACTGCCCTCTTGTTCCTGATAAAGCTGGTAAATGAAAACTTTCTGCATTTACTTTGGATATAGCCTGACAGTTATTCTGCTAAAAATAGCACATGTTTTTCTTTTTTTGAATAATTTTCTCTATTTTTGTTAGGTTCAGTAGAAGACTCTCCAGCCTTTAAACTCACTCTCTTATTCTTATGATTGTACTGATGGTTTAATAACCCTAAACAAATAGGGACTGTGATATAGGAGTTATTTTGTCAGGCAGTTCTCATAGTTCAAATTTATTTTAGTCCATTTTACAAAATACTTTCATTCTTGAATATGGTTTTGAAAATAAACTTTTTTTCTTATCTTAAAATTGGACTTTATAAAGTTGGAATCTGTGACGTTTTACTAATAGCATGGCAGCTTCTACATATCTTCCAGCAGAGCTGTTATTTTTAGAAACTTTGTTCATCAACTTTGTGTATATGTGCCTCCATATTGCTGCAACATTATTCACAATAGCCATGATATAGAAATAGTCTAAGTGCTGGTCATTGGGTGAGTAGATAAGAAATATGTCATCAAAGAATGCAAGTAATTCATTGCTGATTAAAGTATATCCTCATTCCTTCTTGTAGTGAAGTCCAGTAGAGAAGAAAGCTACTCGTGTAAAAGGTCATCACTTACCCCTTCCCTGATGCCGGGTAGAGACAGGGAGACATAAAGACATACAGGAGAAACAGAAAGTGGAGACTATATCCACAGACTAATCCCTCCAAATATTGAGATGACAATGTAAAAATTAAGAATATCAGCTTCAGGAGACAAGAAGAATATTTCTACATAATTAAAGTAGTACTTGAGTAGTCTGAAATAATAAATATTAAAATATATTTAAAATGAATAGTAATTTCATACTTTTGCAAAATCAAACTACATCTCAGAAGTTGAAACTATTCAAGAAGAAATTAATTGCATTTGACTTCTTTCTCATAGAATAGTCAGAAAAAGCAGAAGAGAGCTGCGGTACAAAAGAAAATCTAAAAAAAAAAAAAAAAAAAAAAAAGGGGACCGCCAGTAAAAC
>NW_006159750.1:1509304-1541694 GCF_000334495.1 Tupaia belangeri chinensis
GTGTCGGTGTGTGCCCAAGATCCCGAGAGGAGAATGGAGGAGAAGGGATTGCAGTGTGACCATCCCCCCTGGGGGGTGATTTCTCGCTTTCTGTCTCTATGTCTCTCTCTGGCTGGCAAGCACACCCGCCCTATAGCGAAAACCATAGAAAAATACGTCATGACTTTCCTGACAACCTAATATTTCTAATTTCAGGAAAAGCAAGTTTCTGTTGCTTCTAAAAACTTTACAGTGGATTTTGATTTGTGTGGGGAAAAGTTGTTTTCAAATATAGGTTAGGTTTTATTGGGAAGTAAAAGAATGATGTTTTGGTGTAGAACATAAAGTAAAATTAGGCAGTGATTTTTCCATGATCATTTTAGTCAGGGGATATTTTATAAGATTAACATAAGAAATATTTTTATTTATTTATTTATTTATTTTAGAAGTTTTTGCTATAGGGCACACGCGCTTGCCAGACAGAGAGAGACAGAGAGACAGAAAGTGAGAAATCACTCCCCAGGGGGGATGGTCACGCCGCAATCCCTTCTCCTCCATTCTCCTCTTGGGATCTTGGGCACATAGGCACACATGCCCCTCATGAGTTTTAAGCCACCGGGTCCGGGATGTAAACCATGGTCGACTACGTGGGAGTCCAGCGACATGGCTATTACACTAAGTGCTGGTCCCAACATAAGAGATATTTTAATGAGAGATAAATGGGGAAAATATATGTTTGTTATAAAATTTTATGAAAAAATGTATACAACCTATAATCAAAATGAAACTTATTTTAATTAAGGTTGTTTCAAGTTATATTCTATGTGGTTCATTGAAAATATGAGGATTGGGACCAATAGGTAGCATGGCATGGTGGTAAAGGAGCTGGACTTCCACATGACCTATTGGGATTTGAATCCTGGACCTGGCAGGTTGCTTATTCGCTTTCCCTCTGTGTCTCTCTCGGGTGAATGAATACACATGCCCTATAGCAAATTCAAAAAAATTATAATAAAATTAAATCTTAAAAAAAATAAAGGTAAAGAAATATAGTCTCCAATTTTAAAATCATAATCCAAGATCCTTCATTTTGACTGTCAAATAAAATAACAAATACTGCATAATAACATGAAATTTGTTTCAACTCCAATTTAAATCACTCTCCAAAGGAAATTACAGTACTTAACAATACCACTGGGTCCCCCAAAAGTCCTTGATAATGTGGGGAGCTGTTTCTGACTACACAGTGCATGTTACCCTATAGTTTTGATTTTAAATAGAACTCTCATTTTAGAAACTAGAGATATTTTGTCAGAAAAGGAATGGCAATGTTTGCCAGTTTCAAAAACAGTCTCAAAATGAGTTGTTTAAATTATCTGACAATATATCATCTTTTTGTGAATAAAATGCCTAAATTATTTAACAAATTGGGTAAGTGGTAAGGCAAAAAGTAAAACACTAATCAACTTCTTTAAATATTAAACATGGGGTCCTGTACAAATTTCAGATTTTACTGTATTCAGCATTAACATTAATAATACATAATGGTTAAAAAACCACAAAAAATTATTTTCTTCTCAATAAGGAGTCTGTTTCAATATAAGTGAGATCAGTGGTTTTATGCTGGGAGCTTTTGTGTTTGGTTATTATGTTGCCATTTGATTGTTTCTTCTCCTTATTTAAATATTTAATGAAAGGTTTTATCCAGCTTGTGTTCTGAGGCTTTGAAGCAAAGGGCATAATTTAAAATACCTAATAAGTAAATAAATGTCAGAATACTGAGAAAATATGGGATATGCAAAATATGTTAAAAACACTGTTTCAATGAAATAAATTCTACTTTTCTTTTGAGATACTAAAGTATGAGAAATGAGATTCAATCAGTTATAAAATATTTTGAAAGCATGCTTACATAATGCTAATTTTTTGTCTATTTGTTTCAGTATTTTGCACCTAGTTGTTGCTTAAAAGTGATCAAAGCAATATAAAATGGATCCCACTTAAGATTTCTTCAATGAAATACCAGATCTCTCCTTAAAATCTTCCAGTGTGTCATACATGTTGTATACACTGAATCAAAAGAAATTTTTAATAGAAGGTAGTAAAACTATTTTATTACAAATGGGAGATTATTGGGACCAGCAGTTAGCATAATGGCTATGTCGCTGGACTCCCATATAGTCGACCACAGTTTGCATCCCGGACCCGGTGGCTTAAAACTCACGCTGGGCGCGTGTGCATGTGTGCCCAAGATCCCGAGAGGAGAATGGAGGAGAAGGGATTGCGGCATGGCCATCCCCCCGAGGGGTGATTTCTCGCTTTCTATCTCTCCGTTTCTCTCTGTCTTTCTGGTGAGCACACGCGCCCTAAAGCAAAAACCTCTATAAAAACAAAACACACAAACAAACAAACAAACAAAAACAAATGGGATATTACAAGATACAATTTATATATATATATACATATATATATATATGTATATACATATGTATATTTATATATATATTTACTACTTAATAAACATTATGGCCCTTATACAAAGCATAATCAAAGCTTAGAATAATGAGGCTTTAACCAGTGGCAGTCTTCAAAAATATTTCAGAAATAATTCACATATATCAGCTAAACTTACTATTGAAAGTAGTTAGATTATTTAAAATATTTTGTGAATCAACAGAGTATGGGGGCGAAAAAAAGAATGGAAAACACCTGTAGACACCAAAGATAGTGTGGGAGGAAAATGGGAAATGGCAGAGGGTAAGAAATTGGGGTAACGTATATAATAAATATATATGAATCTAGAAATGGAAAATCATTGATGATAACATGTGTGAATAAGTCATTATGCAGTATATTCTGGATGGGAACTCCCGTTTTGTGTGCTGTCACGATGCTCAGTGAATGAATGTAAAATTAATTCATTTATTCATTTAAAATATTGTTTTTTAAAAAAGAAAGGTATTTAAAAAGAAACATTCTACTCCAGACAGAACTCATAAGTTAGAGGGATTTAATGATGGCAGTAATCTAGCATGAGTGTCAATCTTTGTCCTGGAAGTGAGAAAAAGGAAAAAAAAATGAAGATTAAATATAGAAAAATACATAATGAGGTGAGAGTCTGTCTCTTGTTATCTTTTCAAAATTTTTAAATGTGGTCGCTAAAACTGAAGAAAAATGTGGCTGGGCTGCCAGTATCTCCTTGACCATGATGCTCATATTTGAAAAAAACTTTAAAAACTCAAGACAGAGAAATCAAACTTGGTAATATCAAAGTTTCTCTGACCTTAGCATTTGCACTGTCTGTTTCCAACACTCTGGCATGCCACGGTGGAGTGAAACACTTGGTTATGATAATGCTTAATTGACTATAATGGATTGGTGAGTCAGCCTCTTAATATTAAAATATTTGCTGAAACCACTGAAACTTAGATTACTAGAGAATAACCTAAAAGTAAAATCTTAGTCTCAGGCATATTTTCAGGCATATTGTCTTTAGGAAATACTCAAATTACTACTGTAATCGAGATTGCTAATTGCAAATTTTCTGGTCTTCTCTGAAGCTCTGAGAAGTATTTTGAACAGCTATAAGTTGAATTTATTACATCTATGAAACAAAAAACACTGCCAATAAAGTTACTGCTTAATTCTGCAGCAAAAGCATTAGGTTGGTACCTAGACACCAGGCCAAACAATAGCACATTATAACAGGGATTACCAGCAATTTTTTTTTTTTGGGGGGGGGTTTGCCATAGGGTGCGTGTGCTCGCCAGGCAGACAGAGAGACAGACAACGAGAAATCACCCCCCAGGGGGGATGGTCCTACTGCAATCCCTTCTCCATTCTCCTCTTGGGATCTTGGGCGCGCATGCACACACACCCGGCGTGAGTTTTAAGCCACCAGGTCCAGGACTCAAACCACGGTCGACTACATGGGAGTCCAAGGACATAGCCCTTATGCTAACTGCTGGTTCCACCAGCGTATGATTTGTCTTGCAGATTATTTGTTTTAAGAATTATAGTAAGACTAGAGATATTCTCCTCAGAAAAATGAACTAAGAATATATAAAAATTTTTGTATGTTATCTTAGAAATTGCTTAGAGACATTTAACCCATTCAGAAATCTCTGGGAATCCATGGATGCAGATTAATAATTCTATTCTAATTCAAAGGAAAAAAATTAATTTTTTCTTACATGTTTTTATAGAATCCCTAGACCAGGGATGGCTGTTGTAGATAAAAACAACTAAGTAATTTTGCTTATAAAATCTAAATTGTATTTATAAATAAATGCATATATCTCTGTACTAGAATATACACATTATATAATGTACAAAATCAAAACTTCAAGTAATAACATAAATAGAATATTTTCAAAAATATTTTCTATGAATGAATATTTTTTTAACTACTTAATTTATACTTAATCTACATCAAACGCCACTGGAAAAGGTTAGGGAAGAAATATTGCAACTTTTCCCATATTTTATACTGGTTGAACTTTGAAGAAGTTGCTACTGAAAACGTAGGCAGAATAAAACTGTGGAAGGATGGGAACCAGCAGTTAGCGTAATGGCTATGTCGCTGGACTCCCACGTAGTCGACCGGACCCGGTGGCTTAAAACTCACGCCAGGCACATGTGCGTGTGTGCCCAAGATCCCGAGAGGAGAATGGAGGAGAAGGGATTGCGGCGTGACCATCCCCCCTGGGGGGTGATTTCTCGCTTTCTGTCTCTCTGTCTCTCTCTGTCTGTCTGGCGAGCACACGTGCCCTATAGCAAAAACCTCTCAAAAAAAAAAAAAAAAAAACTGTGGAAGGACAATGAATGGGGAAATCAACACAATGCCTATCGAGATAAAACTTATGGAGCGTCTGGAACAGAAATGAAAATATTACCCACATTCAGCAGACAACATATCTTTCCATTCATGAGTTTGAATTTTGTTTACTTTTTATACTGCCCTTCCTTACAATCTTCTTGATGCCTCTAGGCTGAATATTGGTAAAACTATGATGAAGGTTGAAATTTTGAGCACTGACTGGTATGAACATATTGAAGGGACCAGGTAATGGTCCAGGGACTTTCCTAAGCATTCCAAGCACATATGCATGCCCATGATACCTGGTTAAAACTAGGGGTGGACCCTAGCATAAAGATCCTCTTGGGGTTGCCTGTTTCTCTGTCTCTGTATCTCTCTTGCACTCTCTCACAGAATAAATAAATAAACTTAAACATATAATATATATCTGGGTGCCACCCCTGTAGCACAGTGGTTTAGTGCAGTACATTGAGAACCAGATTCCACGCTACATTACCCACCATAATTCTAATCTTGGCCTTAGTGACTTGAAAATACATGTTAGGTGTGTGTATATGCATGCCTAAAATCCTGATTGGAGGGAAATATGGAGGAAAAGGATTACAGCATGACAATGCTCCTTGGTGGGTGCAGTCTCCCTTTTCTCTCTTTGTTGAGTACATACCAGAGTTAGCAAGGGGAAAGACATCTTTTTCTTTTGGGAAGGTTCATAATAATTGAAAACTGAGTAAAAATTTTAACAGAAATAACCTTACTAGAGTACATACTTATATTACATGGTATAAGAGTTCAGGTTAATGGGACGTAAGGCAATAAGGAAGAGGACAATGCCGGTTAAATAATCTTTAGTTGTACTAATTAGAAGCCTTTTAGAAATGAGGAGTAGAAGTAAGAACTGTGCATGATGACATTTCCCACTGTGTATCTGAACACATTTATACGTCTTAGAACTAACACAATAACCCTTTAAGTCTAATAGATAGTTAATAAAAAGCAAGTCAAAGTTTGACAACACTGTCATAAATTGTATACTTGTACATAATCATTATAATTTATTGGTAGGTTATGTAAATGGACAACTTTAGTATATTAAGAACAAGTTCTGGAGCCAGCAGGTGACATGGTGCTGGACTCCCACATGGCTGACCACAATTTGATCCCTGGACCTGGTGGTTTGCTTTCTCACTTCTCTCTCTCTCTCTCTGGTGACTACATGTGCCCTATAGCAAATTATAAAATAATAATGATAAGTAAACTTAAATAAATAATTTTGGGACCACCATATGACATAATGGTTATGTTGCTGAATTTCTCCATAGTTGACTGTGGTTTGTGTCCTGGACCTGGTGGCTGGGTGGGTATGCATGTGTGCCCAAAGTCCTGAGAGGAGAAGGGATTACAACGTGGCCATCCCCTCTGGGGTGATTTATCACTTTCTGTCTCTCTATCTCTCTGGCAAATGCACACACCCTATAGCAAAAATCATTCTCAAAAAAAAAAAAAATCTCAAAAGTTTTTATACATAGATACTGCTGATAGCCAAAGCTCATAAAAATTACAAGCTACATATTTATCTTTAGCAAAATAACACCTAATTTGTAATGCTAACTCATGATGTTGGTAAGAAGATTGATCCTTGTGAACAACTTAGGCCAGTCAGAATTCTGTTTTGGTCGTAAATTAATGTTGGCTGAGAATGCTGAGTTCTCTCAGGCTCAGTCCTTCCCACCCTCTTCACAGTGGTGCTTTTAGAGTTGACTCTTATGATGTGTATCAGTCATGCTTGGCATAGTGTTGGGTGACCCTAAGGTACATGTGAAATATCAGTATGAAAGCTTTAGATGATTATAGTAGTAAGATCAGGGTAAAGTGCATTAGAAATTTGACTGTAAACTGCAAAGATTATATTTTATTTTCAGTGTGACTGTATACTATATGTACAAAGTGCAATATTTTAACTCATTGATTATAAAACAATAATCATATTGTTTTACATAATGTTAATATGAATCAAGAAAACAGAAAAACTTTTTTTTTTGCTTTCTGAATATATACAAGTAGTTTTTGGAAGTAAACCAAATAAAATGAAGCCTAACAAAAAGTCATATTTTATTTTTATAAATAATATGACAGCTATTTCAATACAAATAAAATATACTACAATCATAACCTAAATAGATATAGTTAGCATTGTTTTTATATCCTAAGAGAAATGAGTATATGATTTTAAAAGGAAATAAGGAAGAAAAGTCATTGAAGTTGACAGAAAATGTTTGCATATACTTTTTAAATCTTTTATTGTCAGCACTTTGGAATCCAACTGTTATTATATTCTGTGAAAAATCAACTTTGCCGTCCCATTAAACTAATTTTCTAAAGAGATACCCATATATCATGCTACTGTCTCTCTCAAGAAATCCGATTATAAACCCAGTAGCAGCTGAACCAAAGTTTGTTTATTTTCTCTTCACTTGCAACTAAAGATGTGAAAAGTATAATACTTATAAACTTAGACAATATTCAAATTGAAAAAAAGCTTGGAATCTGTGTTACCTACTAATGTAATTTTATTATCTATAATATCATATATCCAGCAACTATTCACAGTGAAATGGTATCTCTTTTAAGAACAATATGTACAGTATATATGTGGGCACACATATGTATTTGTGATTTTGTATTTGGAATAAGAAAAAATTGGGACCAGTTAACGTAATGGAATAAGGAAAGATTAATAACAATTCATTGCTTCATAGCTGCTCCATTTAAGCTTTCTTCCACAATTTACTAACATCACTCAGTTATTTTCTACACACAGACTTTTATTCCAATCAGTCATTTTTCATATTTCTTGACTTCCTGCTGTGAAAAGAATACATGAACAAAACAAAATGTCTAGCCACTGTGTCTGGAAAAATAGTATCAAAAATACTTTTAAATATTTCATCTTTGACAAAGAAGCTCATCAGTATCATGTTGCATATTAAGCACTATTATAACTAAGAAAAAGATTTATATGCCCACTTTTTAAAAATTGCAGTACATTTATCTAACTTTTGACCAACTAATCTAAAAAGCTTTTTTGTTTCTTTGTTTTTAAAGATAGATTTTTGCTGTAGGGAGCATGCACTCACCAGAGAGAGAGAGACAAGAGTGACAGAAAGTGAGGAATCACTTGCCCCCACACCCCCTCCCCTGCCCGCAGGGGATGGCCATACCATAATCCCTTCTTCTTCATTCACTTCTCAAGATTTTGGACACACACAGCACACATGCTCAACGAGTCCAACAATGTAACCATTATACCATCTGATGGTCTCTAGAGGTTTTAATTATGTTCTCAGTAGTCAAAGATTACTCTGAGACCAGTATCATTAATATGTCAGTCTTAGCTGTCCGAATAAGATGTCATAGAGAGGGATATGAAATGACTATGAACCTGTTCATCTCCTTTTCTTCACCCTGCCAACTCCAAACTCCTTCCATTTACAGAAACAGTGTTGTAGAAAGGTCAGCAATCGTACTGTATCCTTCTTTCTGAATATCAGTCTGGTTTTTTTTTTTGACAATCTCAGACAAACCCACAAGGAAATATTTATTAAGAGTTATCAGAAGATATGTTTTCATGACAATATGTGCGTATATGCAACTTTTCACAACACACTGGCTGCCTACGACTGATAATATGTTTCCAAAGTTTCTGCTTCCCTGCATCAGTCTTTTCTTTTTCCTTTGGGAATTCTATTTCATTATTCTTAGTGTTAGCTTTTCTTTGGCAAAACCTCACTGTTAATGTGCCTGATTCCCTGTGCCTGTGTTCGACATCGAATGCAGAACCCACAGTTTGCATTGCAGTTTATTCGATCTTTTCCTTTGGTATTTCACACCCAGAAAGTCATCCCTTGTAACACTCTGTTCTGAATTCATCACTTACACCATGAAGCTTTGGAAATACATAACAGTTAATTATACTCTGTCCTTGAGAAGTTGTATTTATATTAGACATATTAATATTTCATGAAAATAATTAAATATGATTTTATTATATTTGTTTAGGCAGCATAGAAAAGCAAACCAATTTATCTACAGTGGTAGAACAATATTTCTTCAGAGATGACTTTTTTGTCTTGCTTTACTTTTTCAGGGATATGAAATGACTATGAACATGTATTAATGTTGTTTTTTTTTTCCTTGAACTTCCTCCTCTATCCATCCCAAGTCTGTGGTAAGAGGTATTCTATTCAAAAATACCATACCTGTTTTGGGCACAAAATTTTCTTGTACGGCTGGTGTTCCACTCATATATAAAGACTAATTTGTTCTTCCTTGTTTGTGCCAAAGGAAGTACTGTCTCCACCAACTTGGGCTCATGTTACACAGCATGGCTTTTTCTCAAGCTGTTGTCTCAAGTGACTTGATTTTTTCCAGATACTAAAACAAGCAAAAAGTGATTATTCTGGGTGACAGAGTCTTTGTCTCATTACCAGGGTCATAGAATCTTAGATTCATGCTGTTGAGTTGTGTGTGTATATGTGTGTGTAAAAAGATGCAGGAGAAATTTGGAACTCTATACTAGTACTTACAAGTAACTAAGTCTTCTAGACTTGATGGTCATCACTACCACTAAGGATCTGATAACAGTCTTTTGAATGTCCTCACATTTCTTCAAAGTTCTAACTTTGGTCTTCTCTCTAGGTAATCACAGATAACTTTTAGTAGTCACAGATATGCTTTATTAGTGATCTTATCCTGACAGGTCCACAGCTTAAAAACTTAATTTGTGGTGCAACTCACAAGGCAAATTCCTCTAGACTTCACTAAAAGCTAATTTTTATTAAGCAACCACTGTCTGCTAGTCTCTTTCTGAAGAGCCATTAATATTATAACTCTTTTAGACCTCAAAGGAAACATATGAAGTAGATATTATATTTGCCCTCCTTAAAGTGGAATATTGGTACATGTGTATTGCAAATACAAAACCAGATAAAAGTCCCAATCTGTTTCAACTTCCATGTAATAATGCGGCAGAGACAGTCCATTAAATTAAATAAGTATTTAAAAAATAGTTTCTATATTTCTAACAGTGAAATTCTGACATGAGAAAATTTTCTGTACAAGTGCATTTCAATGTTTATTCATGCAAATGACCCCTTATTCTGTCAAACATCAAACAATAGGAATTTATAACCAAAGATATTTCCATCATCAAATATGTAGAACTAATATGTATTGTGAGGTTAATTCATTTGATACATATCATAGAAAATTAGGATAGTAATTGTAGCTTTAATTCCTTCATGAGAAATAACACTATTAATATCTTCCTCTGTACCTTTAACTCGTATTATAATATAGTTTCCTATGTATGCATAATTATATGTATATATATGTACATTATATTCAATAGTTTCACAGTATTCAATGACAGATACAAGTATGTACGATTTTTTAGATTTAGGCTTCTATTAATTAGCTTTTCATGAATAACATATCTCAAGTTAGTGGCTTAAAATAAAAACCATGTATTGCTTTGTATGGATTGATGAGTAGTAAGTAAGATGGTTTTGCTAATTTAGACTAGAATGGCTAACCCTGAGAAGGCTTGCTCATGTGTCTGTTGTGATTTGATTGTTTAGTTCTAGACTGAATAATCGAGTACAACCACAGCTAGAAAACTCAGCATTTTTCCCTGACTCTATGGTCCATTTAGCAAACTACCCAGGGTTTATCCTTATGTAGGATCTAGAGATTCAAGAGATCATAAGCTATCTCAAGAAGTTTTTACAGAGAAGGTAGAGGAACAATAGCAACAGTAGAAAGAGGTAGCTACCTTCTTGAACTTCAACTTGCATTAATTTTTTTTAAATTTAAATGTATTTATTTATATTCATTCACTGTACATCATTATAGCATACAAAGTGAGATTTTCCATCCAGAATACACTGTATATTGTCTCAATAAAGCACATCAACATAAGTGTTATCAACAAATAATTTTCCATTTCTTGTTGCCTGTACATTTTGATTTTTTTCCACCCTTGATTCCCTATCTCTTACCCTCTGCCATCTCCCACCCTCCTCCCACAATGTCTCTGGTATCTATGGTTGCTTTCTATGTCTTTTCCCCTCCACATTTTATTGAATCACTAAAGATCTTAATTAATCTAAATGTTTTGAATAGCAAGCACAGTTGATATATACATAGCCATGAACACAAGTCTGACTTTAGGCATAAACCTCAGTGAGTAGAATGAACATACTATAAAGTAGCACCTAGCTGAGGCTATATATCTTACTGCAGTCATCAAATAGGTTTTTTTTTTTTTTTTTGAGAGGTTTTCGCTCTCGGGCGCATGTGCTTGCCAGAAAGACAGAGAGAGACAGAGAGACAGAAAGCGAGAAATCCCCCCCAGGGGCGATGGCCACACTGCAATCCCTTCTCCTCCATTCTCCTCTTGGGATCTTGGGCACACACGCACACGCGCCTGGCGTGAGTTTAAGCTGCCAAGTCTAGGACTTGAACTGTGGTGGACTACATGGGAGTCCAGCGACATAGCCATTATACTAACTGCTGGTCCCCAAATAGATGTTTTTAATGCTTTTTTAATTTTTTTTAGTTCCAAGAAAAATAGTTTCAGGTTGTTTTTTTGTTTCCTGAAACTTTTTTTTAAAACTTAATTAATTTACATTCATTCTTTAGGCATTGTCACAAGATACAAAATGTGATTTCCCATCCAGAATATACTGCACAGTGGCTTAATCATTCATATTATCATCAAAAATTTTTAATTTTTAGTTTTATGTATAAATCATATATATATATATAATTTCAAGAAAAGCAGTTTTAACTTAAAGAAATACTGAGGAACTTTGCTTAAAACTTAAAGCCAGGAAACAAGTTTAGGATTCTGTTCAAACGGTAGGTACATGTACTTATCGACATCTCAAAACAGGACACAAATCCTTAAAACCGGACAACAAAGCCTAGAAGACATTCAGCAATGTTTTAGTCAAAAGTCATAAAATTCTATTTCACCAATTCAGTCTCAAGTACTTTATCTTGTGTTGTTGTTCTGATTAAATTCTGGGATATAATATTCAACTCCAGACTTGTCCCTATGATTATGTTGGCCATTTTCTTAGTTTTTGAACTCTTATTTCTGTGTGTCTGTATTTAATTTTCCTGATATAGTACTCCCTTGAGAACTTTTGGATATCTGGTCTAGTGCTGGTAAATTCTTTCAGGTTTTGTTTATCTGAGAACGTTCTTGTCTTTTCTTCCCACATGAAGGATACTCTTGCCGGGTACAGTATTCTTGGCTGAAATTTCTTTTCCCTTAACACTTTGAATATATTTTCCCATTCTTCCCTCGCTCACATTGTTTCTGATGAGAGGTCTGCTGTTATCCTGATGGGATATCTTTTGTAGGTAACTTGATGTTTTTCTCTTGCCAATCTTAGTATCTTGTCTTTGTCTGTGGTTTTGGTCAATCTGGTTATAAGTATCTTGGAGAAGATCTTCTTGGATTGATTCTAATAGGGGTCCTTTGTATTTCTTCGGACTGGATCTTTGAGTGCCTCTCTAGGTTTGGAAAGTTTCCTTGCAGAATTTCATGGGATAGATTCCCAATGCCCTTATGAGACTCTTTGCCTTTGGATACCAATTATCTGGATGTTTGGACATTTGATGGTATCTAGCATTAATTTAATGTAATAATTTATCAGATAAAATTACACAAAAAATTATTTTATCAAATGTCTTCCTAAAATAAACTGGAGAGAATTCTTTAGATGATATTCTTAGTTTTTTACTAATTTCTTAATTGACCAAAATTATAGATACAATTTCCAAGAGAAAATTTGAAGTATTTTCAAGACAAAAATATTAGTATATGATGTAGTTCATATTTTAATTATCTTGATTCTGTCATTCCACATCAGAAAAATGTAATCTTTAAGCATATATTACATTGCAATTAACCATAGTCACTGTGTTGTACTGTAGTTATTCTCTCATTCCACTGGCTATTTCTTTTTTTTTTTTTTTTTTTTTTTCAGTTTTTACCTGTGTTGATTGTTTCCTGTGCTATGCAAAATTTACTGTGTTGATTGTTTCCTGTGCTATGCAAAATTTTTTTTATATATTTTATTTTAATTTCTTTTATACATGCAATCATATATATCACTTAGATTATAAAGTGAATGCTCCAATATACATACATTTCTCACCCATCCAGTTGGGGATACTATACATGTTATCATCAACAGATAATAACCCATATTTTTTAAAGTTTCTATCTTTTTTTCCATGAGTGAGAGAGGGGTGTCATCATGCTGCAATTCACCCCCAGTCTTTTAGCTAGTCATAATCACTAATGTACCTGGCATCTTCAGATTGACCGAGGATCTGAACCTCAGTCCTTTCATATAGTTCTAGTGTTGTGCAGTGGTGCTCTACCACTTGTGCCACTACAGCTGAGCTGCTGAAGATTTTAAATTAATGCAATTACATTTGTCTATTTTTGCTTTTGTTGCCTGTGTTTTGACATTGTCCAGACCAATGTCAATAAGATTTCCCCCTCAGTTTTCTTCTAATAGTTCAGTAGTATCAGATCTTATATTTAAGTTTTAATTTATTTGAGTTGAATTTTGTACATTGTGTGAAATGAAGGTCTGATTTCATTCTTCTTCATGTATATCTTCGGTTTTCTCAACACAATTAGTTGAAGAGACTGCTCTTTTTCCTTGATTGTTCTTGGCATCTTCACTGAAAAGCAATTAATCAAATAAGCCAGAAACAGAATGACAAATACTACATGGTTTCAGTGATATATGGAATCTAGAAATATTGATCTCATAGAAGTGAAGTATAGAGGGACCAGCAGTTGGCATAATGGCTATGTTGCTGGACTCCCATGTAGTTGACCACAGATTGAGTCCCAGATCCAGTGGCTTACACTCACATCAGGCGCTTGTGTGTGCATGCCCAGGATCCCGAGAGGAGAATGGAGGAGAAGGGATTGCGGTGCGGCCATCCCCCCTGAGGGGTAATTTCTCACTTTCTGTTTCTCTGTCTCTCTTTGTCTGCCAAGCGCACATACCCTATAGCAAAAACCTCTCCAAAAAAATTAAAAAAAAAAAAAGAACTGAAGTATAGAATGATTTTACAGGGAATGGAGGAGGGGAGAGCATTAGAGAGATGTTGGTCCAAGGATACAAAATTTCAGTTGTATATGAGGAAAAAACGTAAGAGTTCTCTTATGTGACATGCTGACTATAGTTAATACTAATGTATTATATTCTGAAAAATTGCTAAAATGGTAGATTTTAAGTGTATATAACATGAGCACGCACAAACACAAGTATGTGTGGCAATACATACTTAACAAATTTTATTCAACCATTTCACAATGCACACCTAGTTCAAAAAATTATATTGTACCTAATAAATACATGCAATGTTTCAATCTCAGTAGGTTATATGCTTCTAGAAATTTATACTTTATTTACCATAGACTAAAAGTCTTAGCCAGAACAACAGGCAAGAAAAATAAATAAGGGCATCCAAATTAGAAAGAAGTTAGATTATCTCTATTTGCAAGTATTACATTATATATAGAAAACTCTAAAGACTACATAATGGAATAATTAGAACTAATAAATGAATTCAACAAAGTTGCTAAATAGAAATATAAGTATATGGAATTGTCGTAGGGTTTCTATAATAATAAACTGTCCAAAAAGGAAATCAAGTAATGAAGACTGTTTATAATTGTATCAAAAAAAATTAGAAATATTTGATGTCAGAATACCCTTAACATAGTAATATGACTTGTCATTCATTTTGTATATAGCAAGCTAAAATTATTTATAGTCTTTTTTCTTCTACCAAACAGAAAGCACATTCTGTGTACCAGCCTATGGTGTAATGGTTACATCGCTGGCATCCCACATGGCCGACTGCTGTTTGAGTCCTGGACCTGGTGGCTTGAAACTCATGCCAGGTGCATGTGTGTACATGCCCAAAATTCCAAGAGGAGAACGGAGGAGAAGGGACTGTGGTGTGGCCATCCTCCTGGTGGGTGGAGGGGACTTCCTGCTTTCTCTCTCTGTCTCTTTGGCGAGCATGCATACCCTATAATGAAAATAAGTCTCTTAAAATGTGTGTGTGTGTGTGTGTGTGTGTGTGTGTATTTAAAGATAAAATTGACAAACCTTTAGTTAGAGTAAGAAAAAAGAGAACTCTAAAATAAATAAAATTGGCAATAAAAAAGAGGACATGTTGTAACTAATACCACAGATATACAAAAGATCATAAAACTACAAAGAACAATTACATGTCAACAAATTACATTGCCCAGAAAAAAATGGGTAAATTCATAGAACCAAACCATCTACTAAGACTGAATCATGAAGAGAGAGAAAATCTGAACAGATCCTAACAAACAAGGACATGGAATCAGTAACAGAATGTCTGTCATCAAGGATGCCCAGAACCGGATGGCCTCACTGCTGCATTTTACCAAATGTTTAAGAACTATTACCAGTTGTCAAACTCTCCCCCCAAATTGAGGAGGGGGGACTTCAGGCTTATTCTGTGAGGACAACATTACCTTGATACCGAAGTCACATAAACAGTATAGGAAAAGAAAGTTACTAATATCCATTATGAACATAGATGTAAAAATCCTCAATCAATTACTAGGAAATAGCCAATTAAAGGAAACAATATCTTAATCAATTTAGGGTATTGGGATTTATTCTTGGGATGCAAGGATAGTTCAACATATAAAAATCAATTAATGTAATACATCATATTAGAATAATGGAACTGTATAATCTCCATGATGCAGAAAAAGTATTTGATAAAATTCAAATCATTCTTGGTAAGTGCTCCCAAAAATTAAGGAAAGAAAGTAATCAAAACAATGAAAGTTATATGACAAGCCTACAGCTAAAATCAAACTTAATGATGAGAAGTTGAAACCTTTAAGATTAGGACCAACAAATTTTTACCTTTATAGTTTGACAACATAATCTTACTCTGTATGATTCTGTAAGATTCAATGCTAAAACTCTTTTGCATAAGTTTTTCAAAACACAAGTGAAAAATTCTAACTGATATGGGATAGATCATAGAAAACAAAGCAACTAACAAAAGTAATACAATATTTCTTATTCACTATCATAAGATGTTAAAATGTTGAAAAGTATTAGCAACCCTATGAAATTTATATTTTTAACTGCAGCCACAAGACACTAAAAACTGCTTCAGAAATATTAAGAACCAGTGATGTGTGAAATGCTGGCATTTTTAGTATTTCAGTTCACATTGTTACCGTGTTTGGAAGATGATTGCCTACAGGATAAAATTCCCATCATTACATGTCAAATTTGAAAATTTTAAGTTCAACAGTGTATGTTATCCTTACAAAATACACACAACCGCCAAGTCAGCCTATCAGCACCCCTGGGCTTAATAATACTTTTACTTCACCTTATCAAGAATCCTAACAACTATATATTCATATCATGTTGGAAACCTTGTAAAAAAATGATTCAAGTATTCCCAGCTTAATGTATATAACCTGTGTTCTTTTCCATTAAAACTGTTTCTGGAGTATTGTAGAAGCTTTGCCAATGGTTGTTTTTTTATTTATTTATTTTTTTATTTACACAGGGCTTTGCTACATTGTTCAGGTAGACTGTTCTGGAACTCACAATCTTCCTTCCTCAGCCTCCTGAGTAACTGAGATTACAAGCACATGCCAGTGTCTGGCTGATAACCTACTTAACGTGGTGGATGCTTTCTTATGCTGAAACCTACAGAAATATGATGAATACACATTTGTGTATTTAAAATTGTAAACCTTCACTTCACAAATGCCACACAAAAATATTCAGCTAGTGGCATGGTGGTTAAAGAAGCTGGATCTAACATGACTGACTGGTTCGAGCCTGAACCATTGTATTTAAAAATACAGTAGGCATGCGTGCATTTTTAAAAAATTCTTTCTCACTTTACCTCTCTCTGTATTTGTCTCTATCCAGTGAGCTGCAGCTTTCAGCAAAAATGAACCAAACAAAGAAACCTATCACAAATTAAATAAGAAAATGCTCGTTAATATCAAAATTAAATGATGTATACAAAATTACCTTCTTATCTATAGAATAATAAATAACTGAAACCGGTGATACCTTTCATAAGTAGGACAAACTGAAACCAGTGCAAGAATGTACCGTCTGCATATTAAGGGACCTTTAACCAGAAGAAAGTTTTAGTAAAGTTCATCCCATATCTGAGTTCATCCCATAAAGGACCTTTTCAAAACACAAATGAAAAATTCTACCTGATGTGGGATGGAACATAGAAAACAAAGCAACTAACAAAAGTATTTTATACAATGTTTCTTACTCACTATCATAAAATGTTAAAATATTGAAAAGTATTAGCAACCATATGAAATTTGTATTTGTAACTGCAGCCACAAGACACTAAAAACCTGCTTCAGAAATATTAAGAACCAATGATGTGTGAAGTGTTGACATTTTTAGTATTTCAGTTCACGTTGTTACAGTGTTTGGAAGATAATTGCCAACAGGTAAAATTCCCATCATTTCATGGAAAAAGAATCCCCACAATGATATCTGGTAGTGTCCACTCACCATAAGGTTTTCTGCTTATAATCCTGTGGTGCCTCTTCCACTAATTATGGCAGGATACATTAATTAGACTTCCAACTTTTTGTTATTTCCAGTTTACAATCTGTTGTCATAATTTTTCTTTTTGATTTTGAACCACTAATATAATACTAAACTTTAAAAAGATTATTAATTTAGTTTATGTCACAGCTAAACTAAATTCAATCTCTTATTAAGGCAGTTTCCACTTTTGAATCCATAAACATCCTTATTTCTCCATCTTTAATGGACTTGACTATATTTTATCTCTACTTTAATAGATCATCGTTTTTTGAGTTAATCAAAGGCTTAGCTTCTATACTGAGTAAGAAGCTCTCTATCAGCTTGATGTCCCATAGAACCATATTCCTCCACATATAAAACAAAACAGAAAGATAGGTACATAATAATTGTGCAAATTAGTGAGATATTAAGTAATTGATTAGTGAGTAATTGTATAAAACAGGTTGATAAATTCAAAGAGAGAACTATAGAAAACACTATGTGTGTAATCCATGCCATAGAGAGATGATTAATTTAATAAACATCTCTGTTATGATACCATAATCGAGATTGCTCAGTTAATATGGCAAAGTAGCATGAAAGTTATTTGTAGTTACAAGATTTTCTATGTTTTTTTTTTTTTTCTTTTAGAGATAGATTTTTACTATGAGGCATACGTGCTCATCGGAGAGACAGAGAGACAGAAAACGACAAATCACCTCCCAGGGGGGATGGCCACCCTGCAGTCCTGTCTTCTCCAGTCTCCTCTCAGTCTTTTGGGCACACACGCACACTTGACTCATGTGAGTTTTAAACCACCACGTCCAGGACTCAAAGTACGATCAACCAAGTAGGAGTCCAGTGACGCAACCATTAGGACATCTGCTGGTCCCTGTAGTTACAAGTTTTAAGGATGATTGATGAAAATGTTTACATTAACATTTTATTTTTTAAAATTCATTTATTGTTTGAAGATTTTTTTGTTATAGGGTATGTGTGCTTGCTGGAGAGGCAAGGAGAGGCAAAGAGAGACAGAGAGAGAGAAAGTAAGAAATCACCCCTTGGGGGGATAGAGGACATGCTGCAATCCCTACTCATCTCCTTCTGGGATTTTGGGTACACACCACATGCACCCAGCATGATTTTCAAGCCACCGAATTTGGGATTTGAACCACTGTCAGCTATGTGGGAATCTAGTGCCTTAACCAGTAGGTCACCTGTTGGCCTATTATTATTTTTAAGTTTTACTATAGGACACATGTGCTTATGAGAGAGAGAGAAAGAGAAAGGGAGGGAGGGAGGGAGGGGAGAGGGATGGAGGGAGGGAAGAAGGGAGTGGAGGGAGAGGAAAAGTAAGAAAGCAAGCTACCAGGCCAGGAACTGGAACTGTGGTTGTCCATGTGGGAGTCGTCTAGTGCCCCAACCACCACAACACCTGCTGGCCCTACACTAGCATTTAAATTAAGTAAATACAAAAATTATGTATTTGTAATCAATATATAATAAAAATACACAGTATTTTAATATGTAATAAATAATAAATATGTATATTTAAATGAGAGCAGGTAATTATTTTTACTGCCTTACAAAAATGCACTGGCCAATATATTAGCAATATGTATGAGGTAAGTGTAAAGAATACCTCACATTGGGACCAGCAGTTAGCATAATGGCTATGTCACTGGACTCCCACGTAGTCCACTGTGGTTCATGTCCCAGACCTGGTGGCTGGGGCGCGTGTGCATGCGTGCCCAAGATCCCGAGAGGAGAATGGAGGAGAAGGGATTGCGGCGTGGCCATCCCTCCTAGGGGGTGATTTCTCACTTTCTGTCTCTCTGTCTCTCTCTGTCTGTCTGGTGAGCACACATGCTCTATAGCGAAAAACCTCTCAAAAAAATAAAAAATAAAAAAAAGAATACCTCGCATTAAGTTGAATAAGTCATGTATTAAATCACTGATTACATCTCTTCCTTTAATGCAAAGAACAGCTTAGACATTTTATAAACATTACTATATCTAGCCTAACAATATATCTGTTCAGAGCATACTAAACTCAATAGTATGCCTCTGCATAAAACAAACAGCTCGTACTTATTCCTTCAGTATCATTTGGGCTGCGTGGACCAGCAGCATTTTTACATGAACGTTGCACACGAAGCATCAATGTAGGGGCAGTTCTATAGCCTAGAGGTTAAGGAAGCAGGATCCTATGTGGCTGACTGCAGTTGGAATCCCAGCTCTTGCGGTTTAAAACACCTGGGCGTGTGTGCAGAAACTCCCACAATCCTGACAGAAGGGAGGCATGGAGAAGATTGTGGATGGCCATACCACATGAGTGCTTTCTTCTCTGTTTCTTTTTCTCTCTCTCTTTGGTAAGCACATGTAACCTCTGGCAATTAAAAAAGAAGAATCAGTATAGGGGGGCAGCAGATATTAGTGCAGCAGTAAAATGTAACACTCCAAGGCAGACCCACATGCCAGGTTGCCTGTTCAAGTCTGGATGGAATCTTCCCTGAGTACATTGGTCACACACATGACTATGATTCAGGGTGACTGAAGCTGGAGGTAGATCCTGGTGTCAGGACCCTGTTATATCTCTGTCTCTGTCTCCCTGTCATGAAACAAACTTAAAAAAATTAATACAGGGATGATTGAAAACAGCCTCCTTTATCAGAATAAAAGACTAATTGTAATGAAAATAGATTTCTATTATTAAATAAGATTAGAGAACAAATTAAAATTTAGTTATAGGACAGAGTAAATTTAGAGGACACTGCTGAGGTATTGTTGCCGGCTGAAATCCGGCAGTCATTTCTGTAAATAATTGAGAGATGAAACAGAGAGAGAATCAGAGTTTATATAGCTGTGTTTGAGCACAAGAGCTAAAAAGCCCACGACCAAATCCCAGAACAGAAATTTCCAGCTAGTTATATACCATTACATTTCTTGTTTATCTATTGTTATCTACAACATAAATTTAGCTAGCTCAATGTTACTGTTTTCTTCATAATTTTCCCCAAATTGTCCTGTGCCCCTTTTCTTTTCACATGAAATTTATATCCATGTCTTTATTCTTATGGTAACTCTGAATCTGTTAACTCAGACTTGTGACATACATAGGTAGATTAAAGGAAGTCAGAACATATTATCTTTATACTGTTTAACAAAATAATCTAAACATCGGTGAGTAACTATTATGGTAAATAATAAAACTGTTGCAATTTTCCCAATTTAACTTTTTTACATTGTGTCACTTGAGTAAATATTCCCATCTCTAAAGAGTTCTCCCCATGACCCTGGTTACATTTTTGTGACCATTGTTGAGGGCAAGTGACTTAAGTTTCCTCTTCTAAGCAAACAGGTTTATTCATAACCTTATTTATCACATGGTTACAGATTACATTCGTTACAGAACCTATAAGCACCCGTTAGTTCTTAAAGCATAAGAAGAATAAAGTAAAGCAAAATAATAAATAAATAAATAAATAAATAAAAGAGTTAAAAATATCCTTTTTGTGTGTGTGTGTTACAGTATTATTTCGAAAGAACAGAAGCATATTATTTGTATGAATGAGTAACTATGGAAATAAATACTATTTCATCTATGCATGAAAACTAAAAATAGTAAAATGAAAATGACATTCACACCACTACCAGAAAATTAAAAAGAACTGTCTAAAATTAATAAATATAAGATCTCTTACAAATATATTTTTTAAATTCTTTAACTGAAAACTCTGTAAGTTTATTTAAATACAGTATTGAAAAAGGACAGGGGCCAGCAGATGGCATAATGGTTATGTTGTTGAATTCCCATGTACTGGACAGGTTTGAGTCCTGTACCAGTGACTTCAAATTCACACCAGGTGCATGCCCAAGATCCCAGGAGGAAAATGGAGAATGGATTGTGGTGTGACCATTTCCCCGAAGGAGTGATTTCTCACTTTCTCTCTGGTGAGTGTATGCTCCCTATAGCAAAAATTTCTCTACAAACAAAAGGACAAAATCCTAGGAATAGTTTTTTATTAGTGGTGAAGCATATACCTTAGAATTTAAAATATATTCTAAAATATTTTAGTATTCCTTAATATATCAATATTATATTAGTTTTCTATTTCTTCTTTTGGGTGCTCAGAAAAATCAGGATGTCTTTTTCTATGTCTTTCTATACAAAAATGTGTCATGACTCTTCCAACAACCCAATACAACAGATTAGATGTCTTGAAACAACAATTTAGGAACCAGCAGATGGCATAATGGTTACATTGCTGGACTCCCACATAGTTGAACATGGTTCGAGTCCTGGACCCAGCAGCTTAAAACTCATGCCAGACCATGTGTGTACGTACCCAAAATCCCATGAGGAGAATGGAGGAAAAGGTATAGTGGCTTGGCCATCCCCTCTGGGGAATGATTTCTTGTTTTCTGTCTCTCTGTCTCTCCAGCAAAGACACGCACACCACCACCACTACACCAACAACCTCTTAAAAAATTAAAAAAATAAAAAATAAAACAATTTATTCTCTTGTACTTCTGGAGGTCAAAAGCCGGTCTTGAATTATTGAGCTAAAGTTATGTCTCCTTTTGTGATCCTCTAGGGGAAAATACACTTTCTTTTTTCAAATTTCCGGAAACTATCCAGATTCCTTGAATTAATATCCCCTTCATGTATCTTAAAAGAACAGGTCATTTTCATACTGCCTTCTCTCTGTTTCTCTCTCTTCCACTTATAAAGAACTCTCATAATTACATTGGACCCACTTAGAAATTCCAGAATATCCTTAATCCCATTTTTAAAAACCTTCCCTTGTAAGGTTACATATTCACAGGTATTAGTTACATATTTTTATGTATTTATAGGTATTTCTTATAGCAACATAATTCTTCCACTCTTGTAAGTTTTCTTAGTTTCCAGCTGGTGCTGTAAAAAGACGTAATACAACACTTAAGATCACAGACTACTACCACTGGGTTAGAATTAAGATGTCAGCAAAACTACTTCCTTTTTGAGAGGGCTTAGATGGTTAGATAAATATTATGGTAGGTAGATAGATAGATAAATAGAGATTATGCAAGTTCCAAAGATTTACACACTGACTTCTGATTCCTGTAAAATTAGAAAAGCCAGCAGATAGTGTAAGGGTTACATCACTGGACTTTCATGCCGTTGACTACGGTTTGAGTCCTGGACCTGGGACTTAAAACCCATGCCGGGTGTGTGTGTGTGCACATGCCCCAAATCCTGAGAAGAATGGAAAAGGGACTGAGGTGTGTTGATCCTCCCTGGGGTAACGATTTCTCGCTTTCTATCTTTCTGGCTAGTGCATGCATCCTCTGGTGAGGAGGAAGGAAGAAAAGAAAAATAAAGAAAAGTCAGTGTTATAATTCAGTTCAAATCCAAAGGCCTCAAAATCAGGGGAACCAATGGAGAGAATCTCAGAATCTAAAGGCCTGAGAATCAGGTGCCTTGATGTCTAAGAGTAAAGAAAGATGGCTGACCAAGCTCAAAAAAAGGAAAAAAAAGAATTCACCCTTTCTCCACCTCTTTTTGTATTTCTTTACTCAATGGGTTGGATAATGCCCACCTACATTGGTAAGGGTAGATTTTCATTATACATTCTACTGATTCAGATGTTAGTCTTTACAGATATACTCAGAAATTGTTTTCCAACTATCTGAGCATCCCTCAGCCCAGTCAAGTTCTCATAATAAAATTAACTACCACCTCACCTTATTTTCTATATATCACTCATGTTTCTTTACTAATGTTACTTTCATCCATTTTCAAATCAAGCAACATCATTCTGCACACTGTAGTCTCTTTGTCATTTTCTCTTCTGACTGAATTTAAAATCTGTGTGTGGACTGAGCAATGGAGAAACAGTTGTGCAACCAGACACACTTAGGAAAGGTCCTGCATTCATGCCTAAGGACATTTAGCATTCCAGGCTCATACACGTGTACCAGACCTTGCATACTACCTCCACTGTACTCAGGAGGTCTCTGAGTGTGAACCTGGAACCTTCTCTTGTGGGCCAGTCTTAAGGATGTTATATTTTATCATTGCTGCAATATCCAGCCCCTGCGTACTTAAACTTTGCTAAGAAAGTAGATCTTAAGTGTTTTCAACATAGTAAAATGAATAAAATAAGTATGTTAGGTGATAAATATGTAAATTAGCTCAATAATGATAATTGTTTAATAATGTTTACATGTGTCAAAACAAATATATAGAATTTTTATTATATCAATCTAGGGAGAAAACTGAAATATTAGAAATATGAACACACACATCTAATTTAGTGTGTGAGGTCTTTTCTATGGTTATAAGGATAATATTCAGCTAATCTTTAGTAAGGTTGGACAGGTATTAATAAAAACACTGAATTATATATTTACTAAGATTACTAATGATAAACATATTTAAAATATTCTGCTCTTTTATCTTATTTTCTTATACAAATCTAGAAAACAAACATGTACAGCTGTGTTTTCCTGAGTGATGTTATTAATTTGCGTAAAATTTTAAAAGTGAGATTATACTACACAATTTTTGTTTTTGTGTTTCTTTTTTTTAATTTAAGAATATATCCTGAAACTTCTTCTAAGTCAACAGATATAGGTTTAAATAAGAATTCCTTATTAAGATATGTTACAGATGCAACACAGTTTACCATAATATTCACTCTTACTGATCTTTCAGAGTTTTCTGTTCTTTTAATTGCAAGAGCATGTGTACTTGCCAGAGAGAGAGGAAGAGAAAGCACACACACACACACACACACACACACACACACATACGGTGTTGTCATACCACAATCCCTTCGTTTTTATTTCTCTACCCTGTTGAGACTTTGGGCATGCACACACACACCTCACATGTTTTTCAAGCCAGTGGGTCCAGGGCTGAATTTCTATCAGTAGTATGGGTTTTGACTCCCTTAACTACTGCGCAATGAGGCTGGTACAGGTCTTCTGTTTTTGCTAATAAACCTGTATAAGCTTTAAAACTGCAAGAACATGGTACTAGCTAACATGGATTGTGAAATTGTAAATTTACTTTCTAATGTTAATAAATTATACTAGATTTCCTACCTAAAAGAAATCGGCCACTTCTTGCACATTCGATTGCTCTGCTTTCTTGTATAATTGGCTACCTTTTCACATCTGTGAGTTACGTATCCTCATATTTAATCAATGGCACATCAAAAATAGAAAAAACTAAAAAATGGAAAATAAAATATAACGATAAGAGTATTATAAATAAAGCAACAGAGTATAAAACAGTAATAATTTTATAACATATTGTATTAAGTAATCTAGAGATGATTTAAAGTATACAGGAGTATACAGGTTATATACAACTAATATGCCATTTTGCATAAGAACCTGAGCTTCTGTGGTTTTTAGAATCTATTGGATAAGGGGTTCTGAGACTGCTCTTCCTCAGACACTAAGGGACAACCATATCTACTTAAAGTGGTAAAAATTATTTTCTTTGTAAATATTTTGTTATTCAGTAGATAGTAATGACAAATCATAATTTATCTTGAAATTATTATTGAAGAAGGTAGTATTTTTTGGACATTGTTTATATGTTTTTAAAGAAGTGTTTATTTAATTTTATTTATTATTATAATTTTAATTTGCTATAGACACTCACTCGAGAAAGACAGAAAGTGCATCCGCCAGCCACCAGATTTAGGACTCAAACTGCAGTCAGTCATGTGGGAGCTTAGCTTCCCTAAGCACCACACTGCCCGCTGACCTCCATTATCAGTTTCCCTATATTTTGTTAATATCTCTGCTTATGTTTGGGATATTTTACTTATAAATTTGTAGAATCTTGGGACCAGCAGTTGGTGTAATGGCTATGTCTCTGGACTCCCATGTGATTGAATGCGGTTCAAGTCCCGGACCGGTGGCTTAAATTCACGCTGGGCGCGTGTGCGTGCGTGCCCAAGGTCCCAAGAGGAGAAGAGTGGAGAAGGTATTTTGGCGTTACCATCCCCCCTGGGGGGTGATTTCTTGCTTTCTGTCTCTCTGTCTCTCTCTCTCTGTCTTTCTGGCAAGCGCATGCGCCCTATAGCAAAAACCTCTCAAAAAAAAAAAAGTTTGTAGAAACTCAAAGCACATATAAATGTGAATTGATTGCTCTTGGTTGTAATAATTTTCCATTCTTTTTTATTTTGTTTATATAGACTTTTGTCAGAATATTTTGGTGGGTTCAGATTCATCACTATTTTCAGAAACAGGAGTCATCAATATGTATTAAGTAATCATTCTTTTTTCTCTATATTGATATTACACTTTTATTTTGACTCTATTATACCATAATGCTCCTTCCTCCTTTATCTGAAGGAGATATATTTCAAGACTTCCAGTTGATGCCTGAAACCACAAATAGTACTTTTTTTTCAGTCTGATAGGGGAGAGGGCTGCTGGTGAATGACAGATAGGAAGCATATATGGCATGATTAATGTCCCATGAGAGAAGGAGCAGGGCAGTGCAAGATTTCCACATGATGCTCAGAATAGCACACAATTTAAAACTTATGAATGGTTTATTTCTAGAATTATGCATTTAACATTTTCAAACTGAGGTTGATCATAGGTAACTAAACTGTAGAAAGCAAATCACAGATAAGGAGAGACTACTGTATTCCCACTTAGTAGGAATGAGTCTCATTGATTTACAATAATTTCTCAGATAAAAATGAATCAGCTTCATGTTTTCATATTCTCATATTTTAACTTTCAAAGGACTACTATTTCTTATCAAGTATTCTCATAACATAGTAAAAAAGATTCTGTATTCTTTTGATTTGGATGAGTCATATTTTACATCTTAAAATGATTTACTTAAGATTAAAAGTGTACATTTTTATGTGTATATTCCTCTAGTTTTAATAGCTTTTATTTTTATTTTTCATAGAATAAATCTAAATTTCCCTTTGAAACTGGTTATTATCAGTTTATTAAAATACAATTATTTTAATACATGAACTTTTATCATCCATCTTACATTGTCTTAGTGACTGTAGCAATCAAAAAATACTTTATTTCAATAATTACAACGATATTCTATTTTATTACATTGGTCATAGCATTCTCCAATAATAGCTAATAATATTTTCAAAAATTATTTGATTGTATTTATTATTACTATTTTTAATTTGCTGTAGGGCACATGCACCTACCAGAGAGAGAGAGAGAAAGTGAAAAAGCAAGCCACCAGGTCCAGGGCTCAAACCATGGGAGGCTATGTGGGAATCCAGCACCTTAACCACCATAACACCTGCTGGATCAAAACCTAATAATTTTTACATAGCAGGAATATTTCAGTTCTGAGATTTTGATAGAAATCAATGAAACATTGTGTTACTTGGTATAAAATCCCCTAATTTTGGAAAACACTCTTTAATTAATTAGTTTTTATATATATATATTCTTTTGTTCCACTAGTTTACCTACCTTACTATTGTATTAAAAAAGAGAAGTCCATAGATCTCAACCAGTCTAATTCCCATAATTATTAATTAGCTTTATACATTCATTTGGTGACTAGAATTTCTAATTTTGCAACAAGACTGCAGAGTGAAATAGGCAACAATCACAACATTACATTAGGCCTGCAAAGTTAATAGTAACGATAGAAATAGAAAAAGATGTACATGCATGAGCATAAAACATTGCATTTTATCAGAAGTAAATTTTCTACCACCTAATTAAATGACCTGAAAAGAGAGACATGATTACATCTTTTCCTGCAGAGCAATATATTGAATATCTGAAAGACAAGAGATATTTCTATAGGTGCTTCTGTTTTTGAATGGAATATCACAAAAGTTTTAATTTTATGTACTTTCAATCTGGATAATTTTTTGCTGTTGTGCTATTTTGTTTGTAATGCCAAACATATTTACTTTTAATATATAGAACTGTTATAAATTTCCTAAGTGTATGTCTTTTCTTCTCCTCTGACTGTAAACCAATACAATGTCATATTGTTTGTATTCCATTTAAAGCGGTGGGACCAGCAGTTACCGGACTCCCATGTAGTCAACTGTGGTTGTAGTCTCAGATCTGGTCGCTTAAACTTACTCCAGGCATGTGTGCGTTCATGCCCAAAATCCCAAGAGGAGAATGAAGAAGGGATTGCAGTGTGTCCATCCCTCCTGGGGGGTGATTTCTCGCTTTCTGTCTCTCTCTTTCTTTCTGGTGAGTGCACGCACCCTATAGCAAAAACTTCTCAAAGCATTAATGGGACAAAGAAATGTGGTATTATCTGTTGAAGATATTTTAGTTTAACCAACTGGACTAGGGAGAAATGTTCACATGGTGAAATATTCACTTTGTAAGCTAAAACAGGTCATTGAATGTATAAAAAAATGGAATAAAAATGCACATTTATATAAAGTATATATATCAGCTGTGCTATTAGAAATATTTAGATTAATTAAGTTAATCAATGAATAAATGAAATGGGGGAAAAGGCATAGAAAGCAACCATGGATACCAGAGACAGTGTGGGAGGAGGATGGGACATGGCAGAGGGTGAGAGATAGGGAATCAAGGATGCCCCCCCCAAAAAAGCAAAAAATACAGGAAACAAGAAAATTATTTGTTGATGATAACATGAATGTTGATGTGCTTGATTGAGCCAATATACAGTGTATTCTGGATGGGAAATCTCATTTTATATGCTATAACGATGTATAGTGAGTGAATGTATAAATAGATAAAAAAAACTTCTCAAAGGAAAAAAAAGATAAAGTGGTGAATGTACATATTAAATCATGTTATTCACATGATGCTTAACCTAGCAACGTAAATGGTAGTGTATAAAGCAAGAATAAAACATTGTATCTGCCACTGGAAATGTTGGCAATTTTTTAAAGTGCAAATGAGATTAGCTAACCTATGAGATAGCTATGAGTTCTTTATTGAATATGGTAATTTTCAGCATAACAATGTGAGTCAGCACTGTTGCTCTAAAATGGAGCTTACCCATGCAGAGGCATTCATTTGTAGATATACTTACCTACAAATTTTAAGGAACGTTTGCACTGTATAAAGTGAAATAGTTTTATGGGATTATTTCCAGATTCAGTCACTTGTCCAAAGAGATATATACATCTGGATAATAAAATGTTTTCATTATTAGAGGTAAAGGATTTTACTCTTAATTGAATTTGGAGTTTAATCATGATAAGTGAAGGCATTTTAAAAGCACCATCACAATATGCAAATCTTAGGTTCATTAGGTTCAAGTTGCAACCACAATCTAAAAAATTTATAGAATTCCAGGCAACAACCCAACAATGACAAATAATGTAAACTAACATCAAGCATTGGCCAAAACTCTCCCAAAAGTTATAAATTAATATTGAATATTTCTCCATAAGTCACTGCTTAGTAGCAATACCAATTAATTCATAGCATGCTGCCACATGCTATCTTATACCTGAATTAGGCATGTCCCCAAACTGCCTGTTCTCATATCAATCTGTGAAAGTTATTTTAAGCTCAGACTTTATACATAGTATCGACAAAGTAATAACCCTACACTGATGGTGAATTATGTCAGAAATTGTTTATTTTATTTCATTGAACTTAGAAAGTAGTCATAAATTCTGTTCAATAAAAGGAGAATGTTAAGAATGTAAATTCACATGCCAGGTGGATAGAGTAATAAATTTGACAACTAGAATTACTATAATAAAATGAGTAGATTTTCTTGGCAGGGCAAGTCTCTTATGCTAATATATTAAACATAAATGCCATAAAATATCTTATATTTAATGATTTGTATGTAAGTTCCTTGAAGCTTGTCATCCCCTTCCAGGATCTTGCACTAATTGCTAATCACAAATGTTAACATAAAGTAGTTGAATTTAAGGAGAAACTTTCAATGAAGCCACAAAGTTACTTCATCTAAGAATACAAATCTCTTTGAATAAGTAATCTAGAGCTCTGAAATTCCTGATATTAAAATAACCTAAGTGAAGGGTAAGCTTTTTTTTGACCTATAATTGTAGGTTAGCACATTAAACAATCTAGTGTAATTGACTTTTATAAATATTCTATTTGAAAACAGCAACAGTCACATTTTTCTCAAGGTGAACATATATTTGTATCAATTTTGCATGGGATATTTACCAAGATTCTGAATGTTGACTATATATTAGCAAATACAAAATAATAGAAGTCGTATGAACTATGTTCTTAAAGTACAAAGAATTGCTCTAGAAATAAATAATGCAAAGATAACTCAAGTACTCTATTTAGAAATTAAGCAACATACTTCTAAAAAAGTCAGGGGAAAAAAGTAGGCACAAGAGAAATTAAATGACGTTTTGAACTAAATAAACAAAAAATAAGTTATAAAAATTGGTAAGATGCAGCAAAATTAGCATTTATAGGAAAATTCATAACATTAAATGAATATATAAGGAAGAAAGATAGTTCTAAAATCAATAAACTAAACTACCACATTAGAAGGCTACAATAAAGGGTCGGTAGATGGTTTGGCAGTTAGGGTGCTGGTCTCCCACATAGCTGACCATGGTTCAAGTCCTATACCTGATGGCTTGCTTTTTCATTTTCTCTTTCTTTCTCTTTTTCTGTGTCTGTCTCATCAAAGTAAAAAAATAAATAGTAATAGCACATAAAACTAAAATAATTCTTTTAAAAATTACAATAAGAAGAGTAATTTAAGCAATTTTTATTCTATTCTGAGATGAATAGAATAAAATAATAAAAAATAGAACAGAAATCAATAAATTTAAAACCAGAAATAAAAAGACAAATGAAAATTTCAGTATAACTAGAAATTGGTCTTTAAAAAGAACAATAAAACTGATAAACCTCTACCCAGACTAAGCAAATTAAAGAAAGAGAGAGAGAATGACACAAGTAGGCTATCTCATATAGCTGAGATGGGCCGTGGCTCTATTATCCAGCCTTGTGTCAGTGCATACCATGAGGTTTGCACAGCACAATTGCCTAATGACACATTTCTCAATGTGCATCTCTGTCATTAAGCAGTGTATGACTGTGTGTGTCTGTGTGTGTGTGTGTGTGTGTGTGTGTGTGTGTGTGTGATTTTAATAGCATTTATTTAATTCCAGAACTGATAGTCTGTTAGGTCCAGATGGTATCATTGGTGAATTTTCACCTAATATTTTTTTAATTATTTATTTTATTTTATTTATTCATTCATTTATATTTTAATTTGACCAGAGAGAGACAGAGGGTGAGAGTGAGAGAGAGGAGAAGTGAGAAAGCAAGCCACCAGATTCAGGACTTGAACCCTGGTCGGCCATGTGGGAGTGTCCAGCGCTTAGCCACCTCGCCACCTGCTGGCCCCTTCACCTAATATTTAATGGGAAAATAATATTAATTCTCTTTTAACTTTTTTTCATTAAACAGAAGAAGAAAGGAGACTTATTAACTCTTTCTGTAAGTTAGTATTATCTTAACATAAAAACAAGAAAGAGATTATTAGAAAGAAAAACTATAGACAAATATCAACTATGAACATGGAAACAAAAGTCTTCAACCAAATATTGCCAAATTCCAATAACGAAATGAATTTTATACCATGACTATGTGGAGTATATTTTGCTATGGAAAGCCTTTTTCGAAATTGAAAATTCAGTCATTTAATCCATCATACTAAATAACTAAAGAAAAACACCCTATGATCATATAAAATTAACCAAAAAATATATCCACTTTTATGGTCAAATTAAAAAAAAAAAAAAGCAAACAAACAAAAATAAACAAAAAAAAACTTCTCCTAAAAAGGGATAGAGACAAATTTTTCAACTCGATGAACATCTACAAAATAAAACTACAGCTAAATTCACAGTAAATGGTGAGAGACTATACTCTTCAGAATGCAGCCTTTGGTTTTCTTTAAAGCTCAATATAGACCTACCACATTACATGATCCTGCATTGATATTCCTAAGTATTTACCCAACTATCTGACAACTCATGACTAGATAGATTTCTCTTTGACATGGTGATTTATGGATAAGCAAGAGAAAATCTTAGAATGATCCATGTAGTAACTTTAACTATTAGAAGTGGACACACATATAAACTGATGTTTAGATTAATATAGATACAGATGTTTACATTTGGAGATATATGTAGTTATGCATCTCTGTATGGGTTAGTGTATCACATATTATTTTCTGGATTTGTCAGATGAGAAGGCTCAGAGTCAAAGCCATCACAGTATCAAAGAGCGAAGATAGTTTTGAGGTCTCAGATTCTTATAGCATTCTTCAATGTAAAGAGCCAGGGCTCCTTGGAGAAATGGCAGACACAGAGCATAGAATGGACAAGATGATGTTGTGGACCAATGGAACAGAATTGAGTCCAATGGAATAAATTCTCAATCATTCAGTCAACTGATTTTTGACAAGAGGTACCAGTCAATCCAGTGGGAAAAGGAAAACCTCTTCAGCAAATGGTGCTGGAAAAACTGGATTACCACCTGTAGAAAGATGAATCTGAACCCCTACCTGTCACCTTTGACAAAAATCAAGTCAAGGTGGATCAAGGATCTAAATCTAAGACCCCAAACTATTAAACTGCTTCTATAAAACCCTGGGGAAACTCTGGAGACATAGGGAAAGCTTACATAAGACCCCCCAAAGCACAGTCGATAATCCCCAAAATAGACAAGTGGGATTACATCAGACTAAGAAGGTTCTGCATAGCAAAAGACACAGTAATTAGTGTGAATGGACAGCCCTCAGAATGGGAAAATATTTTTGTAAACTATGCATCAGATAAGGGATTGATAACCAGAATACACAAGGAACTAAAGAAGCTGTTTGGAAAAAAGCTATTAGAAGATGGGAGAAGTTGAAAAGAACACTCACTAAAGAT
>NW_006159750.1:1544605-1558138 GCF_000334495.1 Tupaia belangeri chinensis
AAAAATGTAAATAAAAATTAAAAAATTAAAAAAAAATAGGAATGGGCAAGATGAGTTTATAATACTCTCCAGTAGCACAAACTAAAGGGTTTAAAAAGTAAAAACATGACCCATATAAAACACCTGTGCATAAGGCTTTCAAATCATTTATGTAGATAGCCTCTCACAAGAAAGTGAAGCATAACATCTCACTCTTCAGGTGAGCTGTGCACAGTGACACTAATGACATGCTCATGTATTTAGTTCTGAGTGCTGCCTGAATAGTATGGACCAGATGATGTGTGTTATCTGTGGAGCATGTGTTCCATGTGGCTTATATCCCTTTTTTGGTATCAGCAAGCTTCCCTGTCATGTTCTTCTCAAAAGTGGCTAAAGGCGAGGCATCTAGTGTATACATGCAAGATTGTAAAATGTTGGATGGTCACTTACAGTTCATCTTTTGGGCTTAAGCAAGTTTTATGACTGAATTTAAAGCAAAGAAATAGGCAAATATATTGATGCAGCATTCCTTAGTTAGAAGATTTTTAAAGTTACATTACAGAAGATGCTGCTGTGAAGTGGTAGGAAAAAGAAACGGGTCAATAATAGGGAAATATACAAATATAAACACATTACATGACTATTGACTCTCCCTCATGAACCAAAAAATAAGAAAACAAGTCAATATACATGATAAAGACATATATTGCAAAACATAGATCCAGGAGACGGGATCTCTGAGACAGAGAAGTACATATTGTGAGGCTTACCATCATAATTGGTATTTGCCAGGAGGTCCTAAGTCAATACACATGATAAAGATATACTTATATATTGCAAAACATAGATCCAGGAGACTGGGATCTCTGAGACAGAGAAGTACATATTGTGAGGCTTACCATCATAATTGGTATTTGCCAGGAGGTCCTTTCTCGCTTACAGTGTAATGGTCTCACTGAATTGAGGAGATAAAGATCAGAATTCAGTGAAACTTAGGCCCAGTTATGGTGGAACAGGTGGTGGAGTGATGCTGCTTGATGTGGGAGCCATATGTGAGGCCCAGGTTTGGATTAGGAATTTACTTAGACATGGCAAGATATCCACGCTTGCCTGTAATCCTGACAGGCTGGGATGCTGGGAAGTGAGGAATCACAGGATGGCAAAACCATGTCAAGAATTCCTATCTCTAAATAAATAAATACACAAATTAAAAAATAAGAATTTAGTGAAACTGAGGAAGCCAGGGTTTTTGGAGTAGTAATCTCTACAAATGACTCCAGAAATCTGAAAAAGGTTATCTTGACTTGATTAGTGAATAGTAGACTATGTATGCATGTAACATTGATTATGACCAGGGAGTAATGTGCTATTAAATATTAACTCTGTATTCTAAGTGGTGATAAAATGGTTGAAAAAAATGGCTTAAGGGTTTTCACACACACACACATACGCATGTGCATGCACACTGAAGTTTTAGGTATAGTCATTGATTCATTCTGTCAAACATTGAAGGAGAAAATTATACCAATCCTATTCAAACTGTATCAGATAACGTAAGAGGAAGATACATTTCCCAACTTACTTTAGGAACACTAAGCTTATATAAATATCAAACAGACAAAGATTACAAGAAAAGGAAGCTACAGATTTATGAGCCTCAGGAGTATATACACAAAAATCTTTCACAAAGATCAGCAAAATGAATCTAAGAATATATAAAAATTTAGAGCCAAATATGATTTATCTCAGGAATGCAAGATTGGTATAAATTTGAACATCAAACAATGTTATTCACCATATTAACAGAGTAAAAGAGACAAAGCATATACTATCAGCTGAATAGATACAGAAGAATCTCTTTAAAAATTTCCCTATTCATGACACTTTCTTGCTTTTGTGAAATTCCAGGCACTCTTAAAAACAATTTTAATTGTTATAAAATCATTACATATTATATCTTTACCTAGTATTATGTAAGGTTGTTATAATGCTATTTAGTTCACTACAGAAATATTAATGTATTTTATTGTGGGAAATCTATCTACCCACTTATTCACACATACATATATTTATACATATTATCTCTCTATATTAAATAATATGCAATCACTATATACACATAAATATACATCTTTTAAAAACAAAAATAGAAAACCCGAATTGCTAAACATATCTGGTCCCAAGGGTGGTTATAACCTATGCTACTTTATCACTTTAGAAAGCAGAGTTAAAGCTAAGAAAATTGTTAAGCCAAAGCTCATATTTAATATGTGGAAGTAATTCAAGTACAAGTATACTTTTAAATAGAAGCATGTTTTTGGGACCAGCAGTTGGCGTAATGCCTATGTCACTGGACTCCATGTAGTCAACCGCGGTTCCAGTTCCAGACCCGGTGGCTTAAACTCAGGCTGGGCACTTGTGCGTGCTTGCCCAGGATCCTGAGAGGAGAATGGAGGAGAGAGGATTGAGGGATTGTAGCATGGCCATAACCCCTGGGGGGGTGATTTCTCGCTTTCTGTTTCGCTGTCTTTCTGGCAAGCGCATGCGCCCTATAGCAAAAACCTCTCAAAAAAAAAAAAAGCATATTTTTTATTTATTGTAGAAATAATTTGATTAGCATCAGATATAATATTTAGCTTTAAAATACTTTGTAGTCTCATTTTGCAAAAAATTTTACTTTTATGTCAATATCTTACACTATTTGATCTATGGATGATTCCATAAACTGTATTACTTATTTTAATACAATTGGGGTGTGTGAATTTTTACTCATTCTTGAAAGAACTGTTGTGAAGTTTTGCTAATTTCACTATTTGCAAATATCTAATTTCTGCATCTTTTACCATATGTGTGTGTGTGTGTGTGTGTGTGTGTGTGTGTGTGTGTGTCTGTAATTTTCTCATGAAATCTGATTAAATTATGTACCTACCATTTGGTTATTTTTTTTTAACTTACTGAGTTTGAGAGTTCTCTATATGCCATGTGTTGTAATAAATAACTTGAAAACATTTCCTCCCCATCCTAGGCTTTTTATTTTGTCCTTACTTGCTAACTAAGATATACAATTCAACACCATTTATTAGTATTTTATTTATGGATTAGTCATACTTTAGGAATTTTTTTCTAACTCATAGTAACGAAGATTTTCTCCTATCCTTTGTTCTGAAAGTATTAAAATTTTAGATTTATGTTTAGTTCTATAACAATTTTGAAGTTATCTTTGTGTAAAGTGAGAGGTAAGTTTTAAAGTTCTTGATAGCATATTGATATCAAATTGTTTCCATATCACTGTTGCGAAGACTATTCTTTACCACAGAATTGCCTTTTTACTTTTATTGAAAATCAACTGTTTATATATGTGTAGGTTTACTACTTTCAACTTTGCTCTACTTTTTCAAAGCTGTTTGGGTAATATAGATCTTGTGTATTTTTATATTTTATTATTATTAGTTCAGCAATATCTACTAATATTTCTGACGTCTTCATTGGGATTGCATTGAATCTATGAACTAGTGTGTGCATATTTTGAACAGTTTAATAATACTGAATCTCTCTTTTTTTTTTTGGAGAGGTTTTTTTTGTTTGTTTGTTTTGATTTGTTTTTCGGCTATAGGGCGCATGTGCTCTCCAGACAGACAGAGAGAGACATAGAGACAGAAGGCGAGAAATCATCCCCCAGGGGGGATGGTCACGCTGCAATCCCTTCTCCTCCATTCTCCTCTTGGGATCTTGGGCACGCACGCACACGCGCCCGGCGTGAGTTTTAAGCCACCGGGTCCGGGACGCGAACCGCGGTCGACTACATGGGAATCCAGCGACATAGCCATTATGCTAACTGCTGGTTCCCAATACTGGATCTCTTAAACAGGTATTTTTCTCTCAATTCATTTTGTCTTTAATTTAGCTCAGTAATCTTGTTAAGATCTCCCTTTTGTACCACAATGTGGAAACTCTCAATGCAGTATGTTAAAAGGGCTCCACTCATTTGTTCACAAATGTTATGCTCCTTTGTATTCTCAATATCTGTTTCTCTAAAACTGTTGGTTGATTTTCCTTTTTAAATTTTTTTTTCAAATGAGAGGGTAAATATGGTTCTAGTTAATTTGTTCTGACTAGAAAGACATTTCTCTTCATTTTTTTAGTCTCAGACATGCATCTACTAGACATTTCTTTGGTGAGTCTTAGTTGGAAATTAATTTATGTTGTCTTCCTAACTGAAAGATAGTTTCAATAAAGACAGAATTCTAGATTGGAATATATTTCTCATAGCATGTTGGAAATATATTTCATTTTTACTTTCATTACTTCTGTGGTAAAATAATTTGTAAGTCTACTTCTTCTTCAGGTAATCTGCTTTCTGTTTCTGGCTGTTAAAGACATTCTCATTTTTATGTTCTATTTTATCAGTATAGTTTGTAGACCTCCAGAATTATACTCCTTAAAATATAGTGGTTTCTACTTATATAAGTTGGTATATTTGTAGCCCCACTACTCTCCATTATATTTCTTTAAAGATTTATTAATTATTATTACTATTATTATTATTATGTTTATTATGTTTATTTTGTTTAAATTGCTGTAAGCCACATGCATTCACCAGAGAGAGAAAGCAAGCTTCCAGGTCTGTGACTTGAACTTCAGAGTCCAGCACCTTAAGCACCATGTCCCTCTCCATTACATTTTCACAGACATTTTATTTCTTTATTTGTATTAAATATTACAAAGGGTTAATTTTATGTGTCAACTTGATTGGGACATGGGTGCTAAGATACTTGATTTCACATTATTTTGTATATGTCTGTGAGAATATTTCTCAATGAGATTGACATTTGAATCAGTAGACTGAATAAAGTCGTTTTCCTTTCCCAATTTCTCATCTAGTCTATTGAGCCTCAATAAACTTCTTTTAACTAAAAAAGAATTCACTTGTTCTGCCTGTCTTCAAGATGAGACACCAGTGTTCTCCTGCCTTTGGATTTAGACTCAAACTAGAATTTACACTATTAGCTCCCTGGCTTCTTAATCCTACAGGCCCAAACATAAGGATGCTATCAGCTTACATTGGTCTCCAGGTTTCTCACTGTAGATCTTGGGATTTTTCAGTACCAAGATCAAATACTGCTTGATCAAATACTATTATTATAATCAAATACTATTTCTTTATGATAAATTGCTTTCTGTATGTATGTATGTTTGTATAAATCTTTCTCTGGGAAACCCAAAGACACATTCCTTTTACATAGTCTTAGTATCCATTATTCATGTGGATCTAATCTTGCTTTATTTTTCTTACCTATATCTTATATTATTGGTTTTAGTGATTAAATTTTGAAAATGTCATTCTAGTAAAAGTTATTAAGTTTTTGAAAATACTTTTCTATAAAAATATTTTCATTTCTGTTTGCTAGATTTTTGGGTGATGACCAAGGAGATCTGTTTAAATTACATAGCTATTATGGAATTGTTTAGATTATAAAGATATTGTAATTTATGTAAGGTAAGGTTGTATTAGGATTTTTGTGTTTGTCTATTTTCAGAATATAAGGAAGAAAGAACAAGAGTTTCAGCATTTCCTTCTACAGAAAAATTGCGATTTCCCTGTACTTGTTACATCTGGCTTTACATACAGTCTCTAATTAGATCTTCCATTCTGCATGACTCTTAGAATTCGTTCTGTTTCCAAGCTGTCAGTCACTTAAGGATTGACAGATGACCCAGAGGCAGACATCAACTCTAATATTTGATAAACATTTTAGCGTCATGATTTCCTATAGTTTCCGGACTCTGGACACTTTTCTTACTCTTCTGCTTACTCATTTCAAAAGTTGTTTAAAAAAAATCTGGCATTTTAAAATACATCATACTAAAACGTTGTTAATTTATACACTGGTTATAAAATTCCTCAAAAAGAAAGTATCATACATGAATTATTTGACAAGTATAAAATAAATCTCTTCATTATCCTATTCACTTAACAAATGTTAAATAAATTAAAAGTCTAAAAAAAGATACTATGCACAAAAAACTTTACATTTATATAGACTTTACAATTAATTGAAGTCTTTAGTTTTTATTGAAAAGCAAATTTGTTTTTTGACCAATTATTTTGTATAGGAAATTATCAAAATATCTGCATAATCTAAGTTTCCATGTGTCTATAATTTAATTAATGAATATTTTGATGTTTTTAAATAAAATTTTAGAGGGCCATTTAGATAATTCCATTTTCTTTGGGAGAAGCTATAAAAAATTGCAATGGGATCTGACAAAGAAAAGACAATACCAACACTACATGTAATGAGAAAGTACTGTGCCCATCCTCTATATAATAGGGGAGGGACGCAAATAAGGAAAGGCATGGAAAGAAAGACTGAACTACAAAAGACTATAATGTGTCTGGACTGATTACCCCTAAGGAGATTAAACATTCTTCCTTCTCCTTTCAATGAAGTTTCTGCATTGTCTTTAATATTAAATCGCAGTTGCCTTTTAATAAAAGTTTTATATTAAATTCTCTCTCTCCTGAGCACTTTTTAAATGACAAAAGCAAATGGCAGCAGATACTCTCTAGGTAGGTGATTTCTTGATGTGTAGAAAAAAGTAACTGTTATTAATAATAGTTGTTTACTTATTCTTCACCAAGCCAGAAGCAGAAAAACTTCACACACGTGGCTGTTAGCTATGTGTTTGTTTTATGGCAGCTCTTGAAATCCAAAATCCCCAAAACCTCTAGTATCACCATGACCAACTTAGTCACTTCAGTATATTTTTTATAAGACTAGAAAAACGACATGTCCTTTGGCTTAGACCTGAGGAATATTCTAAATTAAAGCTTTTTTTCTGTCTAATTCTTCAAAGGAGACTCAGTGTAGAAATTTCAGGACCACTAAAAATTTATTCTCATTGTGCTATTACTCCTCAGGCATTATTCCTTAAATTGATGACTCCTTTTAAGAATAACATTTTTATGTTTCTGATAATCATAAATTGCTTGTATTGTCTACATTTAGTATTTTTTCAGGAATCAATCACATCCTTTAATTATACACAGATGTCTAACTTTAAGTGCATATACAACTAATTTTTTTTAAATTTAAATATGAGCTTCTAACATTTAAAAGATAAGCCAAATATGTCAAACAGAGAAAACACTACATGATTTTTATGTGTGTGTGTATACTTTAGAACATACTGGAAAGATATTTAGAAGGTCACTGAATTAAATTATTTTTTAATTATAGAAGTATGGATTTGGAAAGAAACTAGAATGTTAATTAAATTCATTTTTCATTTGTAGGAAAAAAATACTAAAATTATTTGTGTAACTTCTTATTTTTATTTACCTCTAGAGATTAATCTTAAAAACAAGTTTAGTAATGCTGTCTGTATGAATAATCCCAACTATAAAAAGCATTTGTCCAAGAATATCTAATATGAATAACCTCCTTTGTGCTTTAAGCTATAATTTTTCCTCTGATAACTATTGACTTCATAAACACAGCTTCCAAAGTAAAGGCCAATTTTATCATGTAATTAAGCAATAATATTTAGGGCCAGTAAGTGGCATGAAGGTTAAGGCAACTGGATCACATATGGCTGACTGCACAGTTCAAATCCTAGAGCCAGTGGCTTGAAAATCCTACCTGGCACATGTATGTGTGTGCCCAAATCTCAAGAGGAGAATGGAGAAGGGATTGCAGGGTAGCCATCTCCTCTGGGGAGGGGTGCTTTCTCACTCTCTCTCTCTCTCCCTTTCTCTCTCCCTCTTTCTTTTTGGCAAGCACATATGTCCTATAGCAAAACTAATAATGATAATAATAATTATTATTAATAATATTAGTAGTACTTGAATTATGAATATAATTTTTGATATATAAATTTTCATAAAACTGATACCATAATCCAACAGTTACTACTTGCAAGTCAACATTCTAAGTGCTTTAAATTTATTTAATCTTCACAATCTCACTATAAATTATGCAATATTACTGTTACTATTTACATATAAGGAGTCTCTGAGCCCTTACTTGTTCTATAACCAAAATGTGAATTTTAAATGCTTCCTAGATGATTATAACAAAAGGGACACTATTGCTCCCTACATAGCTTTTAAACACTTTTTACTCTTTTTTTAAAGGAAAGTGTGATATAATATGTCCGTTACATATTCCATGAAAAGCAGTTTATAGTTCCAACTATTCTTTTTAATCGACTAGAGATATCATAGTAGCTGTATTCAATGTCACCTACAGAGGTCAAATTCCTTTTCCTATTCTAGAATTTATATTAAATATCCAATGACCTGTCTCATAGACTTTATATTTATGAGTAAATATAAAGCAAATTCATGGGCTGTTGCTCAACCCTTAGGATTCAAGTCAACTGAAGGGTCTTATGACATATAGAGGCAAAAAGCAATGTAATTGTTCTGTAGTTTTAAAAAGTACCCTATAAATACAATGAACAAACATCCTGGTTTGCCCAGAAACATCTCAATTTATGCCTGCCGTACTGAGGTCCCATAAGTGTCTTTATCTGGATGATAAACTAGGTGGTTATGCGCCCTATAAACTCACTTCTAATAGTGTAGTTGTTATCCTACTGACCTTTATTTGGAGGAGAAAAACACGGGAGGCCAGGACATGTTTCCTTTACTCTAGGAGATGCTGTGAGAAATGGCAACCTGTGGGATAATAGGAGGGCAAAACTAGAGGATTGGAAGTGATGACAAAAGTAAATAGAGGCACATTTGGTCTCCTCAATACTTCACAAAATATTCTCAAAGTGAAATTTTGGAGAACAACCAAATAGTATAGGCAAGTGCTATTTAAAAATTGCTTCACAGATTGTAAATGGCAATGGATAAATGAGATCACAACTCATTTCACAATGACAAGATGAAAATAAAAGATACTTAATGCTGAAAACAGTACTGTCTTTTTAATTTTATTGTACATCTTTAACCCTACTACCTCATAAAGATGTTAAAGCTGTGATAAGACTAAAACTTCAATATACTTCTTGTCCTGCTGCATCTAATTTGATATAGAATAAAATTTACTTCTCAAGAATTTTATTTTATGCTCAAGTCTTACATAATCTCATTGATTCTGCTAAAAAAAAGAGTTAACTGAATTTCAAGTAGATTAAAATGGCATTTTCATTCTAATAATATCTTTATTCCCTAAAAATATATTTGGAGTTTAATTTTATTAAACAACATATAAAATATTTGTTATTATGTAAAACTATATTTGAAGTCTGAATATTTTATATTAGCTCTTATGAGTTATGTGATTTATACAATATATTTATTGATTGAGATAACAAATTAAACTGCTAAATCCATTAACTATTTTTTCATTCTTTATCAACATTATTGATTTCAATTTCTGATAGTAAGGTATTATTTAGGTAATTTTAAAAATACCACACCTATAATAGAAATATTGTGATTAATATTAAAAATAACTTATGGGCTGTTGCTCAAACCTTCTTCTAGTCCTCCAGCCCATCAGATTTCAGGCATTTGTGCATGTGTCTGGCATTCAATTATACATCTCTGACTTTACTTTAAATGTTGTTTTTGTTACTAAAGTTTTTTTTTTTTTTTTCCTTGTCGCTGTTACTGTTGTTTTAAAAAATACAAAGAAATTGAGGCCAACAAGTGGCATGGTGGTTGAGGCACTGGACCCTCATGGCCAACTGGGAAATTTTGAGTCATGATGAACCAGGCAGCTTGTAAAACATACTGGGCATGTGTACGCACATGTGTACATGTGTGTCCAAAATCCTGAGAGGAGAATGACAGAGAAATGATTGCAGCATGGCCATCTCCTCTGGGAAGATTCCTCACTTTCTCTCTCTATCTGGTGAGGACATGCGCCCCATACCAAAAATAATAATAATAATAATAATAATTTACTGCTGTACTTCAAACAATTAAATTATGCAAATATTCATTGCTTTTGAAAAACTATCCTCATTATTACATTTATGTTAATTTTATGAATTTACTTTTTAAAAATAAAATGTATATATACACTATGGAAGAATATTTAACATCTATTTATTCATACCAGAACAAGAGAGACAGAGTGAGTGGACAGAACGACAGCACCCCCCAACAGAGTCTGACACAGCTGTAAACTCCCAGCTTCAGCCAGCTCTCAGGACCATGGGCACTTTCATGCCCAGCAATAATTAGGGAGGTTTGTGAACACAACCCAGAATCCTCTCAGGTGGGTCGCCCTCACAGAGCATTGTTGTACTGTGCAGTCCTACACTATGAAATTTTGGAAAGATGAAATGGTAAGAGCAACTAAACTGTCCTATAATGCCTCTATACAGAAACAACAGTATTTTTAGGTTTCTGTCATTGTTTTCCCAGTAGTATAGATGTGTTTCATACTGTAGACCCTATTTAAGAGCATTTCTGTATTACATCTCAGCTTTCTTCACGAGGCTTCAATTTCTCTAATCTCTTCTAATTAGGTACCTAGGTTACAGATACTAGAGATCATATATCTACATAGTTTGTCCTCTATTTCCATTAAGCCTGTCATTTATTGAACTTGAACATGATGTCATTTTCTACTTTAGCTTACCACTTGTGAGCCTATATTAAATCATTCAAAGCAATAAGATTTCACAAGTAGGGCAACACGGGGTCCAACTTTCCAAATGAGTTTAGGGATATTTAGAGCCATTCCTGGTTATAATGTAAGGGTGTTAACTACTGGCATTTAATGTGGAACTAAGCAAGTTAAACGTGTACTGTGTGAGACATTTCCTACCAAAAAGTCAAGCACCTACTTTTGACACAGATGGCCTTTAAAAATAGTGTTGTTACTTTTAAGAAACAACCTACTTTGTTCAAGAAGTAAGGAAGTATATGTTGAGTAAGTATCCTTCTCTTACAGGTGGGGTTTTAAGTTACTTCTCAAATATGCTTCAAGGGTGGGAACCAGCAGTTAGCGTAATGGCTATGCCGCTGGACTCCCAGGTAGTCCACCGCGGTTCGTGTCCCGGACCCGGTGGCTTAAAACTCACGCCGGGCGCGTGTGCGTGCATGCCCAAGATCCCGATAGGAGAATGGAGGAGAAGGGATTGCAGCGTGACCATCCCCCCTGGGGGGTGATTTCTCGCTTTCTGTCTCTATGTCTCTCTCTGTCTGTCTGGCGAGCGCACGTGCCCTACAGTGAAAATCTCTCCAAAAAAAAAATATGCTTCAAGGGTAAGGATTAGGAATTTGAAATTTTTCATAACTGTATTGAAGGTGGAACAATTCTCTTGCCTTTCTTGTTGGATTTATTGTTATCAGTGAATTCAAGGAACAAAAGTGTTTAACAACAAATGTATTTTTTTTTTAAATTTTGTTTTAGCCATAGGGTACATGCACTGCACCCTAGAGATGGAGACAGACACACTCCCTGAGGGGATGACTACACCACAATCCCTTCTCCATTTTTCCTGGGATTTGGCACACACATGCCCAACATGAGTTTAAGCTGCCAGATCCAGGACTTGAACTGTGGTGAGCCATGTAGGAGTCTAGCCCATTAACCCCAATGCCACCCGCTGGTCCCAGAATACAGGTTTTAAATAAGGCAGTCCTCGTTCATTGCCCCAAATGTCATTTGATTTTAAGTAATCCCACAAAATATAAACTGGAGTTGTATAAAAATGTTGCTGCTGGTTCTGCAGTCTACACATTACTGTGTAAACAATTGATGTGTGTCATGGTCAATGGCCAATCACATTAATCCTTGTGATTCAGTTTACACATAAATAACAGTGTACAATTGAGCTGCCACCCTATCTTCCAGTGATCAACCTATGTGATATATTATAAAAATGGAACCATATATAAAATATATTATTATATTACTAATTACCATACTATATAATATGGTATTATGATAGAGTGTAAAGATATGTACTTTATTGTAATTTTTCTTCCTTTTTATTTACCACCAGCATTATGAGAGTTTTTAATGTTTTAACAAATTTTGCAGAAGTCATGGACTAGTCATAATATTTCCATTGGTTACTAAGATTTCTTTGCACTGTTTCAGTTTCCTCAGTTCTTTTTATGGTCCCACACTACTTCACTAACAGCAAAGTGAAGGTTGTTTTCATTTAAAAATACCATAAAATTCTATATTTTTGGACTATCTTTCCCTTCACCATATACATTTTTGAAGGATAAGACTGGCATACTTCGTATATTTTCTACATCACAAAATTCAAATAAAAATAAACCAATGAGCATAATTTGTTTCAGATGAATGGGCAGTAAATACTGAATAAAATGAAATAATTGAATAAAAAACATAAATGTGCCATCCTGGACTTTTAAAATGTTTTTGTCTCACCAAATCAAATATGTACCTAAAGATGTTAAACAATCTAGCGCTGTTTCCATGCCCCAGTGTTCTAATTACTAGTCACCTGTGCATGCCATCCTGCAGTTTCTCACTGTATCTACATAAAATATTGCCTTTTTCCCTGAAGTGCTATATAACTTAACTTTCAGTAGACAAGCATATCAGTTATCTATTGATGCATAGATCACCACAAACTGAACATCTTAAAACAACAAATAAATATATGTCACAGTCTCTTGGATCAGAATTCTTGATGTGATTTAGTTGGATATGACTATCTAAGGTCTCAAGTTATTTCAAAAATGTTGGACAGGGCTGAAATTTTGTCTGATTGCCAACATGTGGACAGGGCCAAATTCTAGGCTTACTTAAGTGGTTCATGGCAAGACTTACTCGCCTGGTATATTGGACAAAGAGCCTTATTCTTACCTCCCTGTAATCTAAAACTGCCATCAGTTCCCTGCCAGGAGACAATTTTTATAAAGCAAATCAGAACATGGCAAATTGGCTTCTCAGCGTGAGTTAGCCAGGGAAGAGTGCCTTATATGGAGAGCCACAGTTTATTTTGTAACCTAGTCTTGCGAGTGAAGTGTCATCACATGTACACTGTGCTGTTCTTAGCAGGTTGAAGAGTCTAGCTCACACTCAAATGGAGAACATAACATGATGTACAGAGAATCAGGAAGTAGAAATATTTAGGAACTGTTTTAGGGACTGCTTATCACAAAGGCTCCAGATATCCATTCAACCTTCTAAGATTAGATGGTGGTATCTATTTTTAACATAAAATTTGTTGCCTGAGGGATGGGATCTGAGGATTTGGGAAGTCCCCATTTCATTACCAATATGTAAGGGGGAAGATGTGGCCTTGATAGTCTCTTCTTTTATACACCATTTATTGGATTGGGGGACTTTGCCCCTGCTAGAAATGGTATAGTCAATCGGAAAACTCATTTAAAACAATAATTTCTACAATTTATTCAGAAGAAAATGCTTTGTAAAATTTAGAGGTCATCAGATAATATTACCAATTTATCTTGATTTACTACACACACTCTCTCTCACACACACACACGTAGAGACAACCTCTCACTTAATTTCATGCTTCTTTATTTTAAAGCAAAGGTATTAAGCACTTGCCAAAATCAGGGTTATTCTCCAGTGT
>NW_006159750.1:1558447-1614569 GCF_000334495.1 Tupaia belangeri chinensis
TGTAGGGAAGCAAACCAATTTTGAAGTTTCAAGATATTAAGACTAGTCAAGAATACTCCTCTACATTCTCTTATTAACGTGATATTAAAGAATACTGACATGTAATCCATAGTAGGCTCAGCTCTATTATGCCATTTTATTCTTTTATATGAAAATGCTTTACTTTAAAGATAGATATTAATGAGGAAGTTGCACTAGCCAGTTACTAAACTTGTAAAAATGACCAAAAAAGCAATGCCTGCATAAGTTTATTTAATGCTAAGAAGGAAAAGATTAAGATACAGGAGGGAGGAGATAACCTCAATTAGACAATCTAGTAAAATGATAATAATCCCCTAATACAGCTGTTAATATATTAGCTAGGAAAAGGATACTGTACAAGATAGGAGATATCATCTCTGACTGAATTTATTTTAATTAATTAAAAATTGTACATCTAAATTTAGAAGCCATGGCTGGCTTGAGAATGGAAAGCCTGTAAATAATTTCTTCCTTACAAATCACAGTATGTAAGAAACAGAAACTCCAAAACCATACTAACTTTCCTTTGTGAACAGAATTTTTGCATATATTATAAAAACTCATTTATTAATCCGAAATTGAAATACACATGCTAATATAGAAAAAAATGGTAATTTCAGTTACTACATCTGTTGGTTTTTAGGATCTTCTAGGAAAAGAGTGCTTTATCTGTGCCCAGTATTTGTGTTGTTTTAATTTGTGAATTTTGGCACTAGGTAAGAATTATGTTTTGCTAGAGGCCACTTTGATAATTCAACATTTTGTGTTTGATATCTTTCAAGATATATATCTTTTTTGTTTTTAATAACAAAGTAATCAATAAAAAGGAAAACTTTTAGTCAATATTATTCTCACCGGAAATTTGGAAACATTTAGTATTATTTGTTGCAATTTGAGTAATTTATCTATTAGGAAACTTACACATATATTAATGTAATATGTTTGAATAAGATGGAGCTGTGTAATGATTCACCAAAATTTTATTTCTTATTGATTTCTTATTTTTATTATAAAGATAAATTCACCAACCAAAGGTAGATAGTGGAGCTTTAAGAGGGACTAGCAGATAGAGTTACATTGATGGACTCCCACATAGCTTACTGCAGTTTGAGTCCCAAACCTGGTGACTTAAAACTCACACCAGGTGCATGTGCATAAATACCCAAGACCCTGGGAGGAGTAGGGATCATGGCATGGCCACACACACCCCCGGGGGGTGATTTTCGTTTTCTGTCTCTCTGTCTCTCTGAACAAGCACACATGCCCTATATTCTCAAAAAAAAAAAAAAAAAAAGAAAGAAAAAGGGAGATATACAGTTGACCCTTGAACAACATGGGTTTGAACTGCATAGGTCCACTTATGAGCAGGTTTTTTTTTTTTTTTTCTTTTCTCCAGTAAGTATAGTGGAAGTTATTTTGGAATTCAAAATTATTAAAAAAAGTTGCTGTTGAGAGAAATCAAGCAAATGCAAGGATTCAGTATTAAATTATGATGCAGTATTAACTAATAATACTACATAAAATTACCAGTACTTCATATTTACTGTACTACTGTAATAATTTTGTAGCTGTCTCTTGTTGCTATTATGGTGAGCTCAAGGGTTGGGAATATCAGCTTAAGTATAACACTAATCACATCCACATGAGTAGTTCACAACTCCAGTGAATAATAATAATGTATTAGTTTTCTTACTGCTTTATACTTTTGCTTGCAAAGAATTATCTAATAGTATACTTCTTTCTCGCAACTGGAGAAACTGCATTTCAGCCTATCGTCACAGGTTGATTATTTTCTTTTTGAAAATGAAACAATGTTTTTAATATTTTTTATGAATATGACTATAATACTGTGTGCCATAACAATTTTATAATGATTCACTTAATAGTATATAAGCTAGGATACAGTATCATATTGATTAAATGAGGCTTCTTCAAATTAATTACATTTCTTTTTCATTATCAGCACACTCTTATAAATGAATATGAATTTTGTCACATTATCTTCTCATTTTTTTTTGAGAGGTTTTCGCTATAGGGCGCGTGCACTCGCCAGACAGACAGAGAGAGACATAGAGACAGAAAGCGAGAAATCACCCCCCAGGGGGGATGGTCACGCCACAATCCCTTCTCCATTCTCCTCTCGGGATCTTGGGCACACACGCCCACGCGCCCGGCTTATCTTCTCATTTTTGATATCTAATGCTAGTAATATGTAAAACGGCAATGATGTTTTGTATCGTGTAGGACTATATTAATGTAGGTACTATGCACCTGGTAAACAGAAGATGCTACAGCACCATAAATGTATTTTTCTTTTCCATATAATTTACCTAATAGCATAATTCTGTTTTCTAGCTAATTTTACTGTAAGAGTATAGCATATAATGCATATAACATGTAACATATGTATTAATCCATTGTGTTATTGATAAAGCTTATGTTGAACAGTAGGCTATTAGTGGTTAAGGTCTGAGACAGTCAAAGACTGTATGTAGATTTTTTTTTTAAAGGTTTTTGCTATAGGGCGTATGCGCTCACCAGACAGACAGAGAGATAGAAAGCGAGAAATCACCCCCGAGGGGGGATGGCCACGCCGCAATCCCTTCTCCACCATTCTCCCCTCGGGATCTTGGGCACGCTCGCACACATGTCCGGCGTGAGTTTAAGCCTTTGGGTCCAGGACGCGAACTGTGGTCGATTACATGGGGGTTCAGCGACATAGCCATTACGCTAACTGCTGGTCCCAAAGACTGTATATAGATTTTTAATCTCTGCACTATTTAAGTGTCAACTCTAAAACCATGATTTTTCCCATACTTGTACAGATTATTTTTATACAGTCTTCACGCTGTTTCAGAATATGATGAAAGGATGGAGGTTGGATGGAATTTTACATGCATTCAGTGTTTTGTGTCAAAGTATAACTGACCCACTTAAGGATTAAACTTGAAACTTTGACATTGCCTCAACCTTTTGTTATAGATCATATTTCATAAATGAGGGGACATCAAAGAGTTTGTGGAAAATTGAATTGCAAGTTTACTTTGGTACAAATAGTTTGAAATCCATAACTTTTTTATTATGCATTTCCTATGAACTCTTTGACAACTCTTCACATTCCTCAGAAATAACCATGGTTTTCCGTAGTTTGTTCTCACTTCTACTTTTAAAAAAGTATAAGGACTGGGCCACCCCATGGCATAGTTGTTAAGGTGGCTGGATCCCACATGGCCAATAGCAGGGTTCTGGTTCCAAACCTAGCACTTTGAAAAACATACCAGGTGCGTGTACAAAATCTTGATTGCTGTGTGGCCATATGGCCTAGAGGGTGGTGCTTTCTCATCAATCCCACCCCTCCAGCTCTCTTTAGTGAATGCATGCACTCTATAACAGCAATAATAAAAAAAGAGAAAAAATTTCAAGGGCTCCTTTCTCTGGCTATTATCACAATTGCAATAAATATATGTACTTTTTTATAGTAGGTAAAGACAATGATTGTTGTCTTGATTTATTTAGGTGCATTATTTCATAGTACTTTTATTATAATGCTAAGAAGTTTACTTTTCAAATATTTAGTTTCGAACAGTAGTTACTCATTTTTTTTAGATACTGCATTAATTTAGTGATAGATTTTCCTGACACTTTTTTTTTTTTTTTTGAGAGATTTTCACTGTAGGGCGCGTGCGCTCGCCAGACAGACAGAGAGAGACATAGAGACAGAAAGCGAGAAATCACCCCCCAGGGGGGATGGTCACGCCGCAATCCCTTCTCCTCCATTCTCCTCCCGGGATCATGGGCACGCACGCACACGCGCCCGGCGTGAGTTTCAAGCCACTGGGTCTGGGACACGAACCGCGGTCGACTACGTGGGAGTCCAGCGACATAGCCATTACGCTAACTGCTGGTTCCCTGACACTTTTCTTTAAGAGTAATTTTTATATACTGATTATCATCATGGTGCTTCTTATACTCATGGTTTCTCTACAAATTGTTAAAGTTCCTTCATCTCAGATTATTTTGACATATGATTGAGAAGAGAGAAAGTTAAGCTTGATTGCACATATATTATAGGAATTAGTTTTACTTTTTCTTAAATTGACTCTGTTGGATCTTTGAAATCTTATTTTTCCCCCCTCCATTATGGATGGTTTAATTAAGCAAATTTCTGCATGATGTAAGTATTTTGTTGCCAGGAATTTTTTCACTGTAATTCTTTTCTTGATCTTGTTTTATTACTAATGTAAAGGAGAAGTTTAGAATGTTAATAGCTTGAATTTCAATAGTGGTTGTTAGGAGAAAGAAAGGTGTCCTGAGACAACTTATTATTTACATTTTTTTATTTAAAATTTCAGTATAAAGACTGAATATTGTCTTCACTATTATCTCCTTGGTTGGGTTAAATTCATATCCTGAATATGACTTGAATATCAAGAAACCTTGAGTGTTTTCTTCAGCAGAATATAAAAAGTAGTCATTTTTAAAAGTGAAGTGAGATATTTCAACTTACTACCTTTAAGTTTTTCATTAGGATCTTACTAAGGTATTTGGTGGTGATAACTTTTTTTGTTTATTTTTGACATTGAGTATGAGTGCTTGCTGGAGAGAGAGAGATAGAAAGCGATGAAAAGTAAGAAATAACTTTTCCCCAGGGGGGACGGCCACACCACAGTCCCTTCTCTTCCATTCTCCTCCTGGGCTTTTGGGCATGAATGCAAATATGTCTGGTGTGGTTTTCAAGCTCTCAGGTCTGGGACTCGAACCATGGTTGGCCATATGGTAACCCAGTGCCTTAATTAACTACCATGCTATCAACTAGTCACCATGGTCCTGACATTTTTAAAAAATCAAGACTTTTCTGAATCCAAAGGAAAAAATATTAAGATTTCAATAACATTTTTGTTTAGTGTTTTAAAATGCTACACTTAATTGAAGAAATTAAAATTACCTAGTTCCACTTAAATCTCTTCATGGTTTAATATTTAGCCACCATAAACTAAGAATGTCTGTATGTATGCATGTGTATACATCTATGTAGTTCATAAAAAGTACCTGATACCTATTTAATAGTTCTCAGTTTTTTTTTTATTTGTGTTTTTAGAGAGAGATTTTTGCTATAGGATGTGTGTGCTCACTAGAGAGACAGAGAGACAGAAAGCACGAAATCACCCCCAGAGGAGATGGCCACACTACAATTCCTTTTCCAACATTCTTCTCTTGGGATTTTGGGTATGCACTTACATTCAACCAGGACGTGTTTAAGCCACTAGGTCAAGGACTTGAACTGTGGTTGACTACATGGGAGTCCAGCGATGCAAACATTACTCCATCTACTGGTCCCTGTTTTTGTTTTTAAGACAAAGTCTTGCCATGTCTAGATCCTCTGTCCTTGGCCACCTAAATTGCTGGGATTGGTTTGTTTCTATAGATTTGCTTACAAGTAAATAATGTACCGTGAATATATCTCTGTAGTCAGTAATCTAGTGGGCCTTGATTGCCAGCAAATGTTAAATTTCCAGTTGAATTACTAATATGTAAATTGCCTATTAATTTTATTGGTAAATCTGTACACTAATTAATCTAAATTCATAATCACAAGTGTTTTACCTTTAAATCTTAGCTCTGTGCAAGAGACTGCAATTAGAAAGACAACATATTATTGTATCCCTATAGTCTAGTAAAGGAAGCCAGATCTCATGTGGCTGACCATGGCCATTGGAGCTTGAAAAACATGCCAGATGCAGGTATGTATGCCCAGAATCTCATCAGGATGGAGAAATGGTGTAGTGTAACCCTGCCCCATCAGTAGGGTGCTTTCTCAGTCTCTGTCTTTCTGGTGAACACACATGCTCTCTGGCAATTAAAAAAAAAATTACAAAGTCAAGTTTAGAATATCATAATTTAGTTATCTGAGAGTTTTATTTGCTTTTTATTTCCCACCTAACAGCCCAACTGCTACATATTTCTGTAAATTTTGCTTTTTTAATATACTCACTATTAGTTTTAATCTCTTCAGTTCTTAAAGTATAGATTTTCATTATCTTTCACCTAGATTATTGCCATTTTTGCAAAAAATACTATAATTTTGAATATGATATTAATAAAGATATCTTTCATAATTCCAGGAAATTCAACATTCTGAAATACAAATTTGTTTTATTACTATCTATATAAATTTTTGATGACTTCTTATTCTGAATTCAAAAGAGCATTGTTTACTTTTTGCTTTTCCATAAAAGATCTGAATATTCTATTGTTTAAATATACCCATCTTCATGTTGATAGACATTAGGGCTGTTTTCCATTTTTTTAAATCTCATAAATACTGTTAGCATGAGAAGCTTTAAATATTTTTCGTGTGCCTATGTGAGTCTCTCAATATGTATAAAACTAGATTAAGGAGTGACAGATTGCAAAAATTCAACTTTTCAAGGTAATGCCTAATTGTTTTCCTATGTAGTTTAGACATACTTTTAGGCCCAGCCATGGTGGTTCAGTGGTAACAACACTATGCAATACTGGAAACTAGGAGAAAGGCTAGTGTTCGATTCCTGGGCTAAACTTTACATAGCTGGAGCCTCTGTGCACTCATGATCTGGGCTGGTTGTGAAGGCTGCAGGGAGGCTCACAGTGCGAGGCCCATAAACAGTGCTTGTCTCTGTTTTTCTTTTCCTCTCATTAAATAAATAAACTTAATTTTAAAAAGAAATGCATAGTTTTAATTATCAGTGTCTTAAAATTTCCTACTATATCCCATTTGCCAATTTTTGACACTCTCAAACTATAAGTTTTGTAAACATAGTGGTCATAAAATTGTACTTATTATAGTAGTATTTTCCATTTTTCTTATTGCAGTTAAAATTGAGCATTTTCATATCTTTATTTAATGGCAATTTACTCCCTAAATTAAATTTTGTTTTTTTAAATTTGGGTCTTGCTATTATTTCAGAAATAATATGGGTAAATTAATTTTCATAGTTTTATCTCAAACCATCTTTTTAGCTTTGAAAGTGAGTTCAACAAAATGAATTCATGCCTACTCTGTAATTAATTTCTAAATCACCATAGATGAGACACAAGTTATGCCATATTTTCATGGTTTTATTTCATAATTTATCTCTTTACATGCTATGTACCTATGGAGAGATACATTTGACTGTAAATATTAAGATAATAAAGGACTTCTCTTTTTTCTGAGAGATTTTTTTTGCTATAGGGCATGTGCACTTGCTGGAGAGACAGAGAAACAGAAAGCAAGAATAACCCCCAGGAAGGGGATTGGCCATGCCTCACTCCCTTCTCCTCCATTCTCTTCTTGGGAGTTCAGGCATGCACACACCGTTGTCCGATGTGTTTAAGTCACCAACCTGGGACTTGAGCTGCAGTTGGGCACATGGGAATCCAGCACCCTAACCACTATACCACCTGCTGGCCTCAAGATTATTAAGGACTTCTAAGGGCAGAATTATTCAGAGCATCTTTGTTGATGCTGGTACTTTCAATAGCAGAATTCTTTCATGTTAAAGACCCATTTTTTAAAAAGTCAAAGATTTGTTTATAAAAGCATACAAAGCTGAGGATTTTGTGGATAGAAATATTAAGATAATCAAATAAATATTACTCTGGGGACCAGAAGTTAGTGTAATGGCTATGTCGCTAGACTCCCACGCAGTTCAAGTCCTGGACCCGGAGGCTTAAACTCACGCTGGGTGTGTGTGCGTGCGTGCCCAAGATCCTGAGAGGAGAATGGAAGAGAAGGGGTTGCAGCATGGCCATCCCCCCGGGGGGGTGATTTCTCGCTTTCTGTCTCTGTCTGTCTGGCGAGCGCACGCACCCTATAGCAAAAACCTCTCCAAAAAAAAGAAAAAAATATTACTCTGAAAAAGTGAAGTCTGTAACAAAGATGAAGATAGATATGATGCTCTCCAAACAAAAGGAAGAAATATACAATAGCTATAATCCATTTACTAGGTAGCAGAAAAGATAACCAGAAATGAGTCAGCATTGAAATCCCAAATATGGAAAAGAAGGACCAAGTTATAATCCAGACCTGCATCATATTGTCAGGAAAATAGGAAGCAAAAGGCACAAAAATGTAGAAATATTTGAAAGAAGAGTTATTTTATTTTTTGAGAGAGACATTTTTGCTATAGAGTATGTGATCTTGCCAGCGAGAGGAGAAACAGAAAGTAAGAAATCGCCCCCCCCAGGGGAGCATGGCCATGCCACATTCCCTTCTCCTCCATTCTCCTCTCAGGATTTTAGGTACATACACACACACACCTAGCATGAGTTTTAAGTCACCAGGTCTGGGACTTGAACTGCAGTCAACTACGTGGGAGTTCAGCAATATAACCATTATGCCATCTGCTGCTCCCAAGAACAGTTAATTTTATGTTGCTCAAAGTGGATCTTTCAAATAACATACTGTGTTTTATGTGTTGTATGTGCTGGTTGCATTTGCTGTTGATTTTTCCGAGGTTTTATACTACAGAGTGTGTGCGCTTGCCAGAGAGACAGAGAGAGACAGAGAGACAGAAAGTGAGAAATCACCTCCCAGTGGGGATGACCACGCTGCAATCCATTCTCCTCCAGTCTCCTCTCGGGATCTTGGGCACGCATGCACACGTGCCTGGCGTGAGTATAAGCCATTGGGTCCAGGACTCAAACTATGGTCGACTACCTGGGAGTTCAGCCACATAGCCATTACGCTAACTGACGTACCCCCCACCCCCACCCCGTGAAGTTTTTGAAGCATTCGATAAGATTAAAGGACACACGCTACTTTAATGTGCATAGCTGTATCAACACTTAACATTTACCTTATTTATCTGTTATTAAATTAGAAGACATAATTACATTATATAACGTAGTAATGCTACATAATAAAATGATTGGCTTAGTTTTAAACTGCATAAAATTACAGCCGTTTTCTAGTCTATTTTCAATTATTTTTTGATGATTATCACATACTGGAAAACAGAATAAACACTTAGTGAAAGGATAAAAATAATTATTACCTGTTATTTAATATAAAACTAATTAATGTATATATAAGCAAAAATTTTAGAAATGGATGGAAACATTAAAAAAATTTAGCCTGTAACATCTATGGTGTAAATACAGTCTGATTTTCTTCCTGTAGAATATATAAAACTTCTGTAATCAGGAAGGAATAAATTATTTTCAAGGCAAGTATAAATGAATATACTTGACCAGTGGAAAGTCAGTATTGTTTAAATATCAACCATATGTACAAAGAATTGGTTTGAGTTACTTTTAAATTATTATTTTTGCAACGCAGGATGGAAGGATGCTTCTGTAGATGCTCTGTCTCAGAGACAAGACAAGACCCAACTATTCTAGATTAAATCTGTTCTTTACTTTTGTTCTTCAAGCTAAGTCCCTCCAGGAAAAACTGAATATAAAAGTCCCTTAGGGCTAATGAAATAGCTCAAAACATAAGCCCAAAGGCATAGCACCTTCTATGATATTATTTTCTGAAAACCCATATGAGTTATCATGAAAATGGCTCTTGAAAAATTTGTATGTAGACGATAACATAGTAAGCATAATTTAAATAGAATATAGAATAATACAAAAAAAAAGAAATTTAATTATGGCAATATATAAGAAATAGAAGACTTTTTAAATTTTAATAATTTTCTTATTTGTTAGTATTTGGGGATCAGATTCTTTTGCATTAGAAAGACTTCAAAATTGATTAAATTTTAAACTTAAAATGAATTTGTAATTTCACTGTATGTTCTCAAAAGTGACACATTTGGTAATGTTTAATATATGATACATATTCATTTACTAGTGTACCATTGTTCAAGAGAAGTAGATACAAATATTTTTGGGGAAGGAGGCAGTTAAGCTTATTTTCAGAAAGTCAACATGCAAGTAAATTTCAATAGAGTACAGCATATTACTAGAAAATAGTGTCTACTGTTTACTATTTAACTTCACATAGTTTAATTTATTGCATAGAAAGAAAAAGAAAATGCTTTTGATAAGATCAAAGCTAAGGGAACCAGCAGTTAGTGTAATGGCTATCTCGCTGGAATCCCACGTAGTAGACCGCGGTTCGCATCCCGGACCCGGTGGCTTAAAACTCACGCCGGGCGCGTGTGCCTGCATGCCCAAGATCCCGAGAAGTGAATGGAGGAGAAGGGATTGTGGTGTGACCATCCACCCTGGGGGGGTGGGGGTGATTTCTTGCTTTCTGTCTCTCTGTCTCTCTCTGTCTTTCTGGTGAGCACAAGCACCCTATAACAAAAACCTCTCCAAAAAAAAAAAAAAAAAAAAAAAAAACTATAAAGTTAAAATAAATAAAATTTGCAGAAGAGAAACAGATATACCTAGATCAGTGATCCTTAAGTTTTTTTAGGTTTTGGTCATAGGGCATTGTGCGCTTACCAGAGAGAGACTAAGAGAGGAAAAAAAGATATTACCGCAGGGTAATTGCCATGCTGCAATCCCTTTTACTCAGTCCTCCTCTCAGAGGAGGGAACACACATCCAGTGCGATTTTCTAGCTGCCTGGACTGGGACTTGAACCATAATCAGCCATGTGGGTATCTAGCAACTTAACCACCATACCACCTGCTAGCCCCGATTCATAAACTTTCACATTTAAAAAAAAAATACATAGGAGGAGATTAAAACACTAATTCCTGGCCTTTGTCCTCAGAGTTTCTCATTCAATACTTCTGAAATGGTGTTCAGAAATGTTCAGTAGTAACAGATTTCTAGATGATATATCTGCCAGTCTGAGTACCACATTAGGAAAACCTGATCTAGATCCTGCTCCAGGAAAAGGTCTGCCTTTGAAGCCTACTTGAAAGGTGGTAGTGATTAAATGATAGCTAATATGTATCACAATTCAAAGGCCTATACGCCTATAAGATTATCTTTATTGTATAAATCATATTTTATTAAATCTATTTCAATTCAATAGTGTTCATTTGAAGTACACAGATGAACTGAAAGAAAAAAATAAGCATACTCCACTAGGTTGGATAGGACTACAATTAGTAGTATCATGTCACATTTTTAAAATTCATTATGTATAATATTTATATGATATTTATCTAATTTACAATGTATGTGTTTTCACATTTTCCAGAGGAGCAAAGCATTAATTGCTACAGGTTTCCCAAAAGAGTAGAAGAAAAAAAAATCAAGACTAGTCTCATTGTTTAGTTTTAGATATCATTATTATGCTCTAATAAGTATTTCCTTAAGGTCTTCCTCCAACCACCACTGAAGTTTAAAAGTATAGCTTTTAATTGACAATATTAAAAATTACCTTTGGTTTAAGTTTTTAATTTCAGATGCTCAAGACAAATATTCTGCTCTTAGTTTGAGAGACACACAGTGAAAATAGAGGCTTAATCCGACATGGAACTCAGTCATATGGAAAACAGTGTATTTAAGATCATCAGTTATCACTCCACAATAACCATGTCACTCACTCATGAACAATACCATACCATTTTATTTAGAAAATTGTCTTTTCTCATTTGTTTTATCCTATATGTTACAATTGATTAAAGTATTTTTCAAAATTAGATGATTTTGCAATTTTTTTTTAGAGGTTTTTGCTATAGGGCGCGTGCGCTCGCCAGACAGACAGAGAGAGACAGAGAGATAGAAAGCGAGAAATCACCCCCCAGTGGGGATGGCCACGCCACAATCCCTTCTCCTCCATTCTCCTCTCGGGATCTTGGGCATGCATGCACATGCATCTCGCGTGAGTTTTAAGCCACTGGGTCTGGGGCGCAAACCGCAGTTGACTACGTGGGAGTTAAGCAACATAGCCATTATGCTAACTGCTGGTCCTGATTTTGCAATTTTTAGCACACATTTTAAAATTACAGTTTATAAAGGTCATAAAGGATTTTCTTTTATGAATAACAGTTTTTTAACAAAATTTCAAATTATTTTTTGTAGGAAAAGTTGAAGCAATTTTTGATTAATTACCTGTTGATAGATAATAAATGACTTATTTAAAGTCATGAATGTTTTCCTCCAGTTTTAACTAAGAATACATCACTCTTAGGCACTTTATAAAACTATAAATGATAACATAATGGGAAAGAATTAACAGTATTTTATATTTTGCTTCTAGGCATTGATTACTATCTATAAATATTCCTTGCCACGTTAAATTACTTGACCAAAATGCACAGTACAATTTAAATAGAAAAAATGAAATTTTATTCTTGAATTATGGACATTGTTTTGGAGGTATAAACATGATTTTAGAGATAATATTTGATTTTATTTTGATGAATTATTTGGGTTTGGTTTATTGCAGTTTTTAAAAAATATTTTTAAGAATTCTTTGTTTAATTTTATATATTGTTTTTCTTCTTCAGTTTTGTCCAGAGAGAGACAGAGAGAGAAAGCAAGCCACCAGGTGTGGGACTCAAACTGTGGTTGGCCATGTGAGAGTCTAGCACCTTAACCATCACATCACATGCCAGCCCCTCTGCAGTTTCTTTTATGGTTATATTAAATCATAAAGTCTGTGAATTACATAACCTTATATAAATAAAGTTACATATTTTTATATAAGGTTAGGTGAATTACATAACCTTATATAAAAATCATTGCAAAGAACCTAAACCAAAGAAGTTATTATCAACTGAACTATGAATGCTTTGTTATATGATTATTATTTACATGTCATTTGCCCCCTTTATAGATTAGTCCTTACACAGAACAAAGACAGCCAGTCTGGAATCAGCATTTCTTTCTCTTTTATTTTGAGAGGTTTTTGCTATAGGGCATGTGCACTCGCCAGAAAGACAGAGAGTGACAGAGAGACAGAAAGTGAGAAATAACCCCCCAGGAGGGGATGACCATGCCATAATCCCTTCTTCTTCATTCTCCTCTTGGGATCCTTGGCACACACACACACACACACACACACACACACACACACGCCTGGTGTGAGATTAAGCTACCAGGTCTGGGACTTGAACGGCATTAGATTACATGGGAGTCTAGCAACATAGTCATTACGCCAACTGCTGATCCCTGGATTCAGCATTTCTTATAATGATTTTTGAATCAGCAAGCATTCATAGCAAAACCCTGTACCTGGGTTTTTGCTATGCATGTAGATTTTGCATCAAGTATTGAGTTCTTCATATTGAAAGAATGCCATTTGTGCTCATGTAAGTTGTCCCCACTGTAAAGTTATTTTTAAGGCATTTTCTGTTTTTTAGAGCTTTTGTCCAAGATGAAATCTGAAGGTATATTATAATTTTACTTTGTTCAAAGTAAGTTGTGAATATATGTATTTATATTGCCAGAGAGTATGTGTGCTCATCAAAGAGAAAAAGAGAGAGAGAACACCCCGCAATAGGATGTGGTCATGTTACAATTGCTTCTCCATTTCACTATCCTGTTGGAACTTTAGAATCATATGTACACATGCCTGGTGTGTTTTTTCCAAGTTTCCAGGACCAGAATTCAAACTGTAGTTGACCTTATGGAATTTGGCTTCCTTAACAATTAGGACTGACATTTTTCATTTATTATTATTATTACTTTATTTACTGAAAGCTATATGCACTTGCCACATGGAGACAGTGGAAGAGTAAGAATGTACTTGCAACCCCAGTGGGGCATGATCTCATTACACTTCCTTCTCCATTTTTCCTTTTTAGATTTTGGGCACATGTGGACACTTTCCTGATGTATTTTCAGGTTGTCAGTTATGGGAATTATACTACATGATCAGCCATGCACAATCCAGCTGCTTTAATTACCAGACCACAGGCTGGCCTTAAAATAATTTTATTCTGGGACCAGCAGTTGGCATAATGGCTATGTCACTGGACTCCCATGTGGTCGACCATGATTCGAGTCCCGGACCTGGTGGCTTAAACCATGCCAGGCGTGTGTGTGTGCATGCCCAAGATCCCAAGAGGAAAATGGAGAAGGGATTACAATGTGGCCATCCCCCCTGGGGGTTGTGTCTCACTTTCTGTCTCTCTCTGTCTTTCTGGAGAGCGCACACACTCTATAGCAAAAGCCTCTCAATAAATAAATAAATAAATAAAAAATAAATAAATAAATAAATAATTTTTATTCCACTCTAATTCTTAATTTTCTTAAGAGGATAATGCCTTAGGGCACATGAACTTGCTGGGGAAAGAAACAGAGAATGAGAGGGAAAGTGAGAAATCACTCCCTGGAGTGATGGCCACACCACAATCCCTTCTCCTCCATTTTCTTCCTGGGATCTTGGGCATATATGCAAATACATCTGGCATGATTTTGAAGCCACTGCGTCCAGGACTCAAATCACAGTCATCCATGTGGGAGTCAAGTGACATTACTTCTACACCATCTCCTGGCCCTTTCTCTGTAATTCTCTTAATATTAATTTTCTTTAAGATTTGATGATTTTTTTTTGTGGTGTGTTTTGAATCGTTTATGTATGCAGTATACATTTTTTTTTTTTGGTTATTAGGGAGTTTACATGAAACTTATATTGGATTTTTGGAGAAGACATGACACAGTTTTGCATAGAAAAATATATCATGACTTTGCTGACAACTCAGTAGTTACTGTTAAGATAATAACAATTTCGAATACATACAAGTACTCTCCCCTTTCTTTCTCCCTTCTACACTCACACATTTTATGCAGTTGATGTAAGAGTTTAATTCTCTCTTTTTTTTTTTTTTTGGGAGAGTTTTTTTTTTTTTTTTGCTATAGGATGCATGCGCTTTCGCTTACCAGAAGGACAGAGAGAGACAGAGAGACAGAAAGTGAGAAATCACCCCCAGGGGAGATGGCCACGCTGCAATCCCTTCTCCATTCTCCTCTCGAGATCTTGGGCACGCACGTACACACGCCTGGCATGAATTTAAGCCACTGGGTCTGGGACTCAAACCATGGTCAACTACATGGGAGTCCAGCGACATAGCCATTACGCTAACTGCTGGTCCCAGAGTTTACTTCTTTCTATACAGAGTTTCTAGTAACAAATTTCTGTGGTTATACTTATTCTGACCACTTACATCTTTTAGTACTGATGCTAAAAAGTATTTATATGTTGCTATTACAATGTTACAATATGTTTCTCTTTGTTTAGAAGTGAGATTTATGCTTTCATGCTGTCTAGTGTCTTTAAATTGCATCTTAAGGAATTCTCTTCAGCACTTACAGTATGGCAGGTCTTGTTTGTATGGAAGAACATTTAGCTCTCTTTCTTTTATGAAGTAAAGTTTTTTCTTTATAAAATATTCTTAGTTGGCAGTTTTTTCCTTATAAAATATTCTTAGTTGGCAGTTCCCAATATTTTGAATATATCATTTCACTCCTACTCTGCAATGTTTCTTTTGAAAAATCCAGTAATAACACAGGAGGTCTCCAGTGTATTAAATAAGTTATCTTTCTCTTGCTACCTTCAACATTTTCTGTGTTTTTTTATTTCTTTCAGTTTAAATATTGCATCTAATTAATAATTAGTATACCTCAGTCTAAACTTCTCTGGGTCCAATATATTTAGGAACTTATGGACTTCTCAAATCACAGTGTTTATTTTCCACCATTTGTTAAATTTTACTTCATGTACATCTACTCATCCTGATTAAGATCCACATCCACTAATTTTATACCTTATTTTAATTTCAGTTAAAGTATTCATATTTTCAGAGTGGGAGTAACAGCTCTGGAAAGAGAGAGCATTTTAATTTCATAAACAATAAAGCATGGTTAAGTTATAATCTGCTAAAACTGATCACATTAGCCCAAATCCCAATTCCTACCCATTAAAGCATTAAATTTCAAAAAATATTTCATGTATATAGCAGATTTGTAATAATAAACTTTTGGTGACAGTAATTCTGTTGGAAAATAGTGTCATAATTTTTTCACGGAAGTGGAGGTGAATCCAATATTGGCACATCTGTCTTTTGTATGATGAATTTAGGCAAGGACAACATTGTGGTTGAGATTGTACTTTTTAGCTGGATAACCTGGATCCAAAACTGGCTTTGCCATATACAGATGTGACCTAATTACTAGTTTCATTTAATTTAGAAAATATTTATTACTCATATTTTCCAGATGACAAAACTAGGTTTGGAGAGTATAAACTGCATTAATAATTTTGTAACAGTGTAAATTGACCATTGTTACAAAATTATTAATGGAGTCTACAATTAAACAGAAAAATATTGAGTTGAGATTTATTCCAAAGCATACATAAACAGATTATTTAATACTATGATTTGGGAAAACAGCTTAAATTCTCCAACTCTAGTTAGTGGATGTGGATCTTACTCAAGATGAGTAGATATGTGTGAAGTAAAATATATGAGAAGGAAGAAAAGATGGCTTATTAGGAGTTTGGTGAGAAAGACTACTCTTTAAGAACTTTATTCAGGTCTGCTTAAAACATTTGATTGCTTTCCATAACTCTTTAGGGATGGATCTAAATCCTCGTTTGTTCTACATTTATATCTACTTGCTGTACAGTGTTATTGCTCATTATGATTTTCCTTTGTTTCCTCTGCTATATTTATATTAATTTATATTTTTGACTATTCCAAGTGAACTTCTGCATGGGACATTTGCACAATGTATGTGAAAGCAACCCTACATGCATATTTTCATTGAATCAATTTTTAGCTTAAATGCCATTTTAATTTTAAAAAGTCTTGATTTATTGATTAGTTAGATGAATTTTGATTGTACTCACATTTTTTTCTGTGACTCTCTTATTTAGCACTTATCCACTAAAGTAATAATTTTATATGTACATGATTATTTAATTTATGCTTTAATGCCATTATACTTTAAATTTTATGATGATAACAACTACATCTGATTCTCCCAGAATGTATCCCTAACATGTAATATACTAAGTGGTACATCTTTCAGTTTTGTAAATATTTACTGAATAAATAATCTGAAAAATGTTTGTCTTATAAATGAGATAGATTTCACTTTTTATATGGCTTTCTTCATTGTATCCTAATGTCCTTTTCTAATAATGTTCACAAAAAGAAAGGCACTGTTTTTGTAGCTGCACATTAGAATGCCACACATGAAATCGTGGATACGTGATGTTCTTGAGAACTGGACAATATAATACAATCAAGTGAACAGTATGGAAACAGTGAAGAACATTAAATTGTAATTTGTATTGCCATAAAAAGTGGACATGTGAGGTAAAAAGAAAGTTGACTTAATTTAATAGACCTATAATGCATTGAATATATAGATTAATTTGGGCAGAATTGCCATTTTGATTATATTAATTCTTCCAATCCAGGAACATGGGATATCCTTCCATTTTTGGGGGTCATTTTCAATTTCTTTTTTTATATTCTTGTAGTTTTCCTTGTGAAGGTCTTTAACTTCTTTAGTTAGATTTATCCCTAAAAATCTTATACTTTTTGTGGCTATTCCAATCCAGGAACATGGGATATCCTTCCATTTTTGGGGGTCATTTTCAATTTCTTTTTTTATATTCTTGTAGTTTTCCTTGTGAAGGTCTTTAACTTCTTTAGTTAGATTTATCCCTAAAAATCTTATACTTTTTGTGGCTATGGTAAATGGAATAACTTTTTTCAGTTCAATGCCAATCATAGTACCAGACATGTTCTTCACAGATCTAGGAAAGACAATCATAAAGTTTTCCTGGAATCATAAAAGACCCCATATTGTCAAAGCAATTCTGCACAAGAAGAATGGAGAAGGTGGCATCTCACTCCCTGGCCCAAAAATACACTACAAAGCTGTGGTAATCAAAACAGCATGGTACTGGCACAGAAACAGACAGTGGACCAATGGAACAGAATAGAGTCCCCAGAAATAAATTCCGAAACATACAGTCAACTGATTTTTGACAAAGGGTACCAGTCAATCCAGTGGGAAAAGGAAAACCTCTTCAGCAAATGGTACTGGAAAAATTGGATTTCCACTTGCAGAAAGATGAATCCTAACCCCTACCTCTCACCTCTGACAAAAAAAAAGTCAGGGTGAATCAAAGATCTAAATCTAAGACCTCAAACTATAAAATTTCTCCTGGGAAACACTGGGGAAATGCTGAGAGACATTGGAGTAGTGAAAGACTTCTTAAATAAGACCCCCAAAGCACAGTCGATAATCCCAAAAATTGACAAGTGGAATTGCATCAGACTGAGAAGTTTCTGCATGGCAAAAGACACAGTAATTAGTGTGAATAGACAGCCCTCAGAATGGGAAAATATTTTTGTAAACTATGCATCTGATAAGGGACTGATAACCAGAATTCACAAGGAACTAAACAGCTATTCTGAAAAAAAGAGGATCAATCCTATTAAAAGATGGGAGAATGAGTTGAAACAACCACTTTCTAAAGATGACATAGGAATAGCTAAAAGGCATATGAAAAAATGCTCAACATCCCTCATTGTAAGGGAAATGCAGATCAAAACAACAATGAGATACCACCTAACCCCAGTCAGAATGACTAAGATTAAAAGAAAACAAACAATGATAAGTGCTGGCAGGGGTGTGTTGAAAGGGAAACTCTCTTACAAGGCTGGTGGAAATGTAAATTGGTCCAGCCACTGTGGAGACTAATTTGGAGATGCCTCAAAAATCTACCAATAGAACTACCATAGGATCCAGCAATCCCACTCCTTGGTATCTACCCAAAGGACAGAATAATACTTAATTAGAAAAGTGCTTGCATATTGACGTTTATTGTGGCACTGTTCACAATTGCTAAATCATGGAAAAAACCCAGATGCCCACGAACAGATGAATGGATAGAAAAACTGTGGCACATATACTCAATGGAATACTATTCAGCCATAAAAAAAAACAACAAAACCCTAGCTTAAGACAGGAAGTGGATGAATATGGAAGATTTACTGCTGAGTGAAGCAAGCCAGGCTATGGAGAGACATTGTATGTCCCCACTTAATATATACTGAGTGTCCGTACTCTATGACTGAAACGGTTTGACTGAAGAAGATAGAAACACAGTATATAGATGTAATTACCAGACATAGTGTGTGTGAATGATGAGGGTCTGAGGAAGGACATTTAGAAGAAAAATAGGGAGGCAAAGCATTAATGGCACAAAGAAATGTGGTATTATCTGTTGAAGATATTTGTAGTTTTATCAACTGTACTAGGGAGAAATGTTTACCTGTTGAAATATCCATTTTGTAAGCCAAATAATAATGTGATTGAATGTATAAAAGAAAATGAAATAAAAAATAGATCTATAATGTAGGGATTCTAGCAGACCATAACAATTTTCATTTAAATCAGAAATATATAATGACAAACTCTTTGATTTCCAAGATAGTAATGGGGAGAAAACCCCAAAAATTAATATAATAGAGATATTCTTCTTTAGGTTTGTAATTTCTAAAAAAAATGTTGTTTATATACATCTTTAGAAATATTTCCAAGTTTATGGAATATGTCTGTTAACTTCAGATTAACTCTATAGTTATTTGCAACAAAAAACAATGAGAACTACTAATTTTTGAGATGATTCAATAGGAAACAGTCATTTGCCAAAGCTGATATCAACATTCTCAAGCATAATTATGTGACAGGTTTTCATCTCTAATCTAAACCCCTGTGAACATTTACTTTGAAGGAAGCAGTAATCAGTTCAAAGAGAGGACAGAATCCATAGGGTAAGAATAAAAGATCAACATCTGGCTCCAAGTTTTCTCGTACACATATATCCAAGCAATTACACAAACCAAGCAACTGAGAATTGACTTTACAATCTTACTGCAAATTTTTAAAGAACTCCCTACTTCAGTTCTTTAATTTTCGAGTGACTTAATCTATGTTCATGTTCCAACTTGTCCTCTGAATTCTTCAGAGCTGATTTATTTTCTAATGTCATATATGCCTCAGGCAGCATCCAGCTATCAGGTCTCTGCACACCTAGGAGCTAATTGGTGGAACTGCTTTCCATAAAATATTCATACCAGAAACTATTTTTAAAGTTAATTTCAAAACTATTTCTCTTTTCATTTTAATCTCACATATTGCGACTGAAATTTTATGTGATATCTCTACTTACAGACAAACCCAAACGGTATTGCATGTTATGAACTTTTCCTTAGAGGAAAAGATGGTATGACTTCATCGTCAGTGGCTTGCTATTCTATACTGCAGCTTGGCATTATTGAAAGTAGGCACTACCACTCACTGAAGACTTGGTCAGAAATTGTACATTACTTTTCTTGAAAGCATCTTTCAAAACTTTATGATTCATTTACATTTAATCATTCTACATCTTTATAGTGAGCAATATGGTTTCTCCAAGCGTGCATGCAGTTTGTAACTATCAAAGATATTTCTCTCTCTCTCTCTCTCTCTCTCTCTGTGTGTGTGTGTGTGTGTGTGTGTAATTTTTTTTTGGGGGGGAGAGATTTTTGCTACAGGGTGCGTGCGTTCACCAGAGACAAAGAGAGAAATAGAGGCAGAAAGTGAGAAAGCACCCCAGAGGGATGGCCACGCCGCAATCCCTTCTCCTCCATTCTCCTCTCAGGATCTTGGGCATGCATGCACACACCCCAAGCCACAGGGTTGGGGACTCGAACTGTGATAGACTACATGGGAGTTCAGCGACATAGCCATTACGCTAATTGCTGGGCCCAAGACATATATAATTTTCAACAGAGAGCTTTACAGTCTTGTGTCATTTCAATGTTTTATCTCTGAGACCTCCCGCCTACTCCTATGCACTCCCCTTCTGTATAGTTTCTGGTATGTACAATTGTCCTTTCTACTATTAATTTTTCAGATCTTTCAATTTCTCCATAAAGCACAGATATTCAGTATATGTTGAGCAGGGATATACAGTATGTTTTATTTTTTCTAAGTCCTTTAGTCATGAAAAAAGAAAAAAATAATAATGCCATACAAAAAAATTGCATATCTGTTTTCTTTAGTTTTGTTTTAGTTTGTATTTTTGAGTATTTGTATTTTTTTGTACTCCTAAAAAATTATTCCACAAAGATAACATGCTGTTTCAGATGTCTCTGAAATTTATTGAAAATATTTGCATTTAAAGAGTCAGAGGAAGACAAACATAAATTCTAGTTCTAACAGAATTTTTTTTTATATTTTAATGCTGAATTTTTTCAAAATAATAAGAAAGATAATACTAATATTATAATACTAGTAGAATGATTAAATTTGGTAATTATTTAAAATTTTCTCAAAATTAATATTTGAGTAAATGTTACCAATTCCAGCTTTAATGTCCTTTGATTATGAATCTCAGTGATTATAATCATTATTATTGCCATAAATAATCATATTATAAACTTGTTTAATTATTATGAGTTTACTGTTACCTATAAGAAAAAATAATGAAAATTTAATATACATGAACCTTTTCTAAATATTATTTAAAGCTCTCTGAAATAGAAAAAGTGTAAGAAGTTTTCATGAAAGCAGACTTTCAAAGAAAATAGATGAGGATATTGGTTATATTAGGCAAAAAGTGAGTATTGGCTATATTTAGCAGCTACTTAAGTCTCGAAAGTGGGTATTTTTTACTGTACCAATCAGAATAATATCTAATAGTAATGCTTCCTGGAGATTTTATGCTAAGTATTATTTCTTATATCTTTTATAGAAATAACATACATATAAACACAATTATGCTGTCTCTAAAGTGATCATGAAACACAAATTAAACATACAACTCTCCATAAGCCTGCTTAAATTGACCAAAAGAATTTTAACTTCTGGGACTGACTATTGATCTAAATTAGTACTAATAGTAATGCTTCCTGGAGATTTTATGCTAAGTATTATTTCTTATATCTTTTATAGAAATAACATACATATAAACACAATTATGCTGTCTCTAAAGTGATCATGAAACACAAATTAAACATACAACTCTCCATAAGCCTGCTTAAATTGACCAAAAGAATTTTAACTTCTGGGACTGACTATTGATCTAAATTAGTAGTTCTAAAAATAATTAGAATCATCCATTTAAAAAACTTAAGAATTATTTTATTTAACTTTAACGTCCTTAATCACCCACTACACCTGCTGGCCCTAATCATCCATTTATTTTTAAATAAACACGTTTCATAATTAGACACATTACTGATAACCTTGTTTTTATACTAAAGAACTAATTTCTAGTAATACTGAAATATCAATAGTTTCTTATAAATCAGAAATTTATGTTTTAAAATGCTTCTTTTAATAAAATGATTATAATACATGTTAATATTTGAGATTTCAACATGCAAGACTTTAAATTTACTTATTTACCTTTTCACAGATCTTGATCTGTGTATCTCCTTTAGTTCATCTAAGGTCACTTCTATTTAGCCTTAAGAACTTCTTGGATATTGTTCATTGTGTTGCTCTACAGATGATTATCTTAGCTATTGTTTAACTAAGAACATACATCTAATGTCTTTAATTTTAGGGTTTTTTTTTTTTTTTGAGAGGTTTTTTGCTATAGGGCGCATGCGCTCGCCAGACAGACAGAGAGAGACATAGAGACAGAAAGCGAGAAATCACCCTCCAGGGGGGATGGTCATGATACAATCTCTTCTCCTCCATTCTCCTCTCGGGATCTTGGGCACACACGCACATGCGCCCGGCGAGAGTTTTAAGCCACCGAGTCTGGGACGCGAACCGCGGTCTACTATGTGGGAGTCCAGCGATATAGCCATTACGCTAACTGCTGGTTCCCAATTTTAGGGTTTTTTGAACTGGGTATAAAATTATAGATTTGAAAATGGAGGCAAGGAGTTTTCAAGCCCCTTTTTAAATTAAACCAGTAAATGCTCTAGATGAGAAAGCAATTAGTGATAGCATGCTCTGGTTTGAAGTAGAACTATATTCTGATTTAGATAATTTGTGTTAAGGAAACAGAGAATACATTTAAAATTGAAAAGGTTATTTCAGAATTCATGAAATCTTCACAATTAAATTATGAACTTGGCCTGATAATATTCATTGAGCATAAAATTTCTAATGAAGAAGTTCCATTAAAAACAAGTGGACAAAATAGAAATTAAATTGGTGGGCTAACATGAAAACATTTTAAAACTAATGACATTTTAGAAATTATATTGAAGAAAAACGATAGAATATAAAACAAGTAATAGAAAAATAAATATTTAATGCATTTTAGATTTGTTAGTAAAGTATCTTTATATTGATTCATGAAAAATAATACTATTATCCAGGGTTCTAATTTATTCATTATTTTCAATACACATATTCTATAATAATTTCTCTGATAATTATGTACTAAAATAAATAAGTTCCATCATCTCTAAATATAACCATTTGTATTTGACCTTTTACATGGTTTTATGTGTGTGTGAAAACATTTTATATATATATTATATTTAGATAGAAATATACCGATTGGTTGAGTCCATCAGAACAGAAATTTGTTGATTAGTCTGAAAGGTTTCTGGAATCTTAAGTATTTCAAATATATCAAATTGCTATTTTCAACACCCAACATGTTTTTCAAGCTTCTGGGACAGATACTTGAACTCTGTCAGCTATGAGATTTGAAATGTCTATATTCTTATGAAGTGTACATTCTACAACAAGTAAATTAACAAACAAATAAATAAGACAATAGTGGGTGTTTATAAATATCCTGAATGTAATTAAAATATGTAAATTAGGATGATTGGTTTCTACTAATTGCAATGGAAAATAATACAAAAGAAGTTTGAAACTGGATTGAGCTTCAGTAATTATGCATTGGTTATTTAAAATTGAAGATTTCATTGTAAGTGCGATGTTTTTGTGTTTCCTTTCGTTTTTCTTGAATAAGAGAAGATATATCTAGATTCAATGTGTATCAAAACTAATGTCTGTAGATTATACTTTTCTTATTCTCTTCACTTGTTTAGTATTCAAATCTTTCTCTAATATACAACTGGATAATAGACTATTTCAATTACCAGTGTCTAATAATGATACATATTTCACCTGATATGATAGTACTATAATCACTATCAGTTTTTATGATAATGCAAATAGATAAAATGTTGTTTTTTCTGTAAGTAGAATGCCAAAAAATTCCAATTTCTAACACACACACCATAAATTCCTGCAGTTTGGGAAATGGACAGAAGATGCTGTACAGTAACCATGCCCCATTGGGAGTTGCTTTCTCTCTTTCTCTCTCTCTTTCTCTCCATCTCTTCCTGATGAGCACACACATACTCTGACAACTAGATTTTTTTTAATTTAAGAAATTATATACACTTTTTTTTACTTGATTTTTCTAATATGACATGAGGTAAGAGTCCAGTTTTTTCTTCAGCATGTGAATATCTGGTTTTCCAACACCATCTGTTGAAGAAACTGACCCTTCTCCCTTGTGTAAATCAATTCAAAATTAATACAAATATGAAATTTAAGATTTAAAATGTAAAGAAAGATAACAGCAGAAATCTCCATGGCACTGAAGCTCCAATGCTTCCATGGAAAGAACAACCAAAAGCATGTAAACCTGGAGAAATGGGAGTGAATCAAACTAACAGTCTTCTGCACAATGAAAAAAACAATTATTAAAAGAACACATAGCCCGGGGAACCAGCAGTTAGCATAATGGCTATGTCGCTGCATTCCCACATAGTCGACCACGGTTTGCGTCCTGGACCCGGCGGCTTAAAACTCACGCCAGGCGCGTGTGCGTCCATGCCCAAGATCCCAAGAGGAGAATGGAGGAGAAGGGATTGCGGCGTGACCATCCCCTCTGGGGGGTGATTTCTCGCTTTCTGTCTCTCTGTCTCTCTCTGTCTGGTGAGTGCACGCGCCCTGTAGTGAAAACCTCTCCAAAAAAAAAAAAAAAGAAAGAACACATAGCCCGAGGATTAGGAGAAAATGTTTGCAAATCATATATTTGATAAGGGGCTAATATCCAAAATATTTAAGGAACTCAACAGCAAGAAAACAACCCAAGTAAAACATGGGCAAAGGACTAACCCATGATCTGGTGATTAAGGCAGTTGGATCCCACTGGAGGACTGGGCAGATGGAATCCTAGATACTGTGGCTTGATCTGTTGAAGATGTTTCGTGGTTTTATCGACGGTGCTGGGGAGAGGTGTTCACCTGCTGAAATATCCATTTCGTAAGATAAATAATAATGTGATTGAATGTATGGAAGAAAATGAAATGAAAAAATAAAATAAATAAATTTAAAAAATAAATAAAATGGAAAAAGTGGAATTCAAAAAAAAAAAGAAAGAAAGAAAAACATGCCAGGCATATGTCATGCACACCCAAAATTCCAACAGGAAGAAGAGAGGGGATTGTGGCATGACCATGCCCAGTTATGAGTGCTTTCTTTTCTTTTTTCCTCCCTCCCTCAATCTTATTTAAATGTACAATTAGATTCTGTACTATTCAATTAATATATAGTTCAAAAATGTGCTAAATTAAACAAGTAGGATATATCAATTTGTTGTGGAACTATCAATGCAGTTTAGGAAAGTATAAACACATTACACCTTGTTTGTTTCAAACTGTAAAGGATAATTCAGTAAAGCCCACAAAAGCTCTACATGCATTGGTAAAGTCTGCATCAGCTAAATGGATTGCTCATGAGGACAGTTTACAATTCTCAAAATACACATAATTTTTAAAAATGTTTTATATTTTAGATACATAGAAAGATGTCTAATTAAAAGGTAATATACAAATAACAATAAATATGAAAAAAGTTAAAGTGAATAAAATGTTTAAAAGTTTTATTTTTTATTCATTTAGTAATAAAAGGATCCCAAAATCAATTTTGAAAGCTGATTTCCTAATACTTACGTATACGTCACATTTTATATAAATATGTAAGTGTGAAATTGAATATGCAAAATAGAAAGCAACCTACATTCATATAATGAGATGCTATTCCATCACTAATGGCAAATATAAATCATGTTTATGTTATAATATTAGGAGTAAAAAATGACTCTTGTTATGTGTCCATATTCATAGTGGAACACAGAAAAAATTCTGAACTTAAGTATTTAAACATTCTAATGTGGAAAAAAAGACAGAGATCAGAATAGACAGAGATCAGAAAGGAAGAGGGAGAATTGAAAAGGAATTTGGATGAGCTAATAAAGAAAATTTTAAAAAAATAAAAAAAAAACTAGATACATTTAAAAAACAACCAAAAAAAACAGTGTTCTTCCCCAAAAGCCTCATAATTTAAGTAATAATTATGTAATGTACTCCTCATGTCCTCTTGGTTAGTGCGCTGGGTTATTAAGCTTGACCTCTAAATTGATTTTGACTGAGATATCTCTCCAGCCTCTCTAAGGTGACCACAACAGAGTTGATGAATATTTTATTTCCATCTCTGCCAAGGAGAACTAGAAATGATTCACATACATAATGACAAAGTATACATTTCTGATTTTGCCCATGCCTATGTTCATTCTTCATCTAGGACATAAATACTGTGAAAAGTCAGAGTCCTGTGGTATCTGGACCATACTTGGTCATCTAATGCAAATGAAAGGCTATGCTAATTGCATCTTGCAACTTGTACTACCTAGAAAGACAATGGAAGATGGGACTCTTTGGGCTCTAGATTACATATGTAACACCAAATAGCATGACTGTTCCACAAAACACAGAAGGCGGCCAGTTTTAGTGGACCCAGAGCACACTTAGACACTGTCACATTGAAGTATCTTTCATGAGAAAAGATGCTATGTGGAGTTTATGGTAAGCATCAATAAAATATTTACAAAATAGACCCTTAGATTTCTGGAGAGAAGTCAAGGTATTTGGGACAACAACAGCAACAAAAATATAGACTGTTTTCTAAAATCTTTCATAAAATGGTTATCACTGTCTATTTTCCTTTAGAACGAAGCGCTAGTACCATTATGTGACTAGTTATTGATTTAATAAATTAAATGCTTAATAATTCAGAATTAAATGTGTCTAAAATGCAGAGTTAATGTGAATCACTTATTGATAGAAATTTAGAAAACACCAGTGGTTTTCCATCAACAATTAAATGGATTATACTGCTTTCTAAGGCCATTAGGTAATAATATGAGAAATCTTAACTTAGGTCCAGAATGTGATCAATGTTAATTAGTTAGAAATAGCAATTCAAATTTTGTCAATAACATTTTAATTTTGAGATTTTCCTTTTCTAATGAGTACAACTATGATTGTCATTAGTGAATGAAACCTTGGTTATACAAATTGGAAGATAATGATAATTAACTCCAAAAGATTCAATATATTGCAGGATAATGATATTTTACACAAAAGGGGTTCAAATGCATTAACCCTAACACTAAATTATATTAACCTATGTGAGGTAGAAATAGAAGATGTGAGAGAATTTCTTTTAGAAAACTATATACAAATCAGCATAATCCTGTCCTGGGAGGCATCTTCCCTATTCTTAATTTTACTTAATTAACATATTTCAACATATTTTACTTAATTTCAAAAACCAATGTGAAATAGTTAAACACATATACATCCATTCTATCAATCATAAACAATGGTCACACATTTCATTTGAAGCAGTGCCTTTGTGTTGACTCATAAATAATTATATAACTGATTCATTCTTTTGAAGAAGTTATGCCACTGCTAACTTTGAGATGTGATATTATACCATAAAACAAGAAATGTGAATTATTATTTCAGAGATCAAGAAACTAATAGAAATATAGAGAACAAAACAGGATTCAGAAGTTTAATAGAGATATGACCAATATAATTTGAATAAGCCTTACAGAGATTATTTATCTCTGCCTTATAATGGGGAAAATAAACAACAAGGTAGAGATCTTAGGATTTTGGGCATGTATACACATGTGCCCTGCATGAGTTTTATGCTGGCAGATCTGGAACTTGAACCATAGCTGACTACATGGAAGTCCACTGATGTAACCATTATGGCATCTGCTGGTCTCACAACTAACTTTAAAACTAATATTGCTGTCCAATATATTTAAGAAATAGAATATTATAATTATATTTAAAAGTGACTTTTCTGGTAAGAAACTATGATATTGCAGTGTTCTTTTAGTATGGAAGGACCCAAGAAATAGAAACCAACAAAAGCCATGTAACTGAGAGGCAACAGTGGGTGACATGAAATAATTGGATTTTTTTTATTTAGATTTTTGCCATAGGGCAAGAATTTGTTTGAAATGCAAACTTATTGATAGAAATTTAGAACACATCAGTAGTTTTAATTAATTTGTTTTTCTAGAGAGAGATTTTTGCTACAGTATGCACGTGTTCTCCAGAGAGAGAAAGTGCAAAATCACCACCTCCGCCACCATGGGAGATGGCCACACTGCAATCCCTTCTCCTCCATTCTCTTCTCAGAATTTTGGGCACGCACGCACACGTGCCCAGTGAGAGTTTTAAGCCACTGGGTTCAGGACTTGAACCATGGTTGACTACATGGGAGTCCAAGAGTGTAACCATTATGCCATCTACTGGTCTCAATGAGTGGTTTTCTAAAAACCATTGGAGACAGAGAGATGGAGAGGAAAAGTGAGAAATCACCCCCCCCCAAAGGGGATGGCCACACTACTATCCCTTCTCCTCTATTCTCTTCGGATTTTGGGCCCACATGCACACATGTCTTGCATGCTTCTTAGATTGCTAGCTCTGGGACTTGAACCACTGAGTCAGCCATGTGAGATCCACAGTCTTAACTACCACACCACCTGCTGCCCCCAGTAGAATTATTGAATGCTTAGGAGTTTTTGGTAGTATTTAAATACTAATAAAAATCTCTTTAATATTCTGCTTGATTTTCAGAGTAGAAAAACAAAAAGAATAAAACAAAAAATAATTCCAATATGTTGAATAGGGCTTGATTTGATCTCCAAAGAAGAAATCGTAAATTCTCATACTTAGATTATTTTACGCAACTAGAACCCATTGAGTGAAGAGAAATCTGGATTCTCTTCAGGGGATACCCTTTAATATTTATTATAAATCTTCCCTTTAGTGCCCTCCAAAGAGATCAATCACCAGAATGTGCACTAGGAAAGAAAGCTACACAAACCTTGCAAGAATTATTCAGCAGTGACTGTTAGCTACAACTGCTTCATGAAGATAATAATTCACATTGACTTATCATTCTGAGTATCAATTTTAAATATCAGGTGGCACAGTTTTAATAGAAATTGGCTTGACAATAGACTCCAAACCATCTGTCTTTCTGCTGTTTTCAGTTTGTAGTTGACATGTGTATCATCAGGATTGACAGAAATTCCACATTTCTCCCTTGAGTAAGTGATACTATGATAAGAATATCAAATGGAAGTCCCTAGTGATTAGCTGATAAAATAATGAATGAAAAGAAATGCTATATTCCTTAAAATACTTTACACAGTACCCATAGAACAAAAGCCTTCAAAGATGCAGGAATGATTTCACTTTGCCTGTCTTATTGGACACTGCCATAGACTAAATGGCTTAGTAGAATAACCTGGTTATCATGCACTGGATCAAAGTAGTCTCCTTATCAGAATAAATAAATGCACACCTTAACACCTGTAATAAATACATTATTCTGCAAGAGGCTTTTCATATGCATATATTTAAACAGAAACACAAACATCCCTGCTACTTAGTCTAAGGTTTAATTGGATCCAATAATGCTTATAATGTCTACAGTAGATTTATATAATTTCTCATTCTTATTCTAATCCCCAGTGAGAGAGTCATAGCAGTGGCCCCCCAAGGTTTTAAAAACTTTTCAGAAATTCAATTTTCTTCTAAAAAGAAGCTTCAGTTATGCTTCTTAGCACTGATAGAGGCAATGCCTGGCCATAAGGTGCTAGTTGACAATTAGACTTATGTGGCTCTTCATTACTTACCCCTATCCATATGCTTGGGCGTAGCCATCAAATTGCCACCATATAGACCAAGTTGCAGTGGCACAGGTACTAGAGCACCATCGCATGATACTGGAGTCATATGGAAAGGCCAGAGGTTCAGATTCCCAAGTCAACCTGAACTCACTGGAATCAGCTATGGGCTCTTACTTCAGGCTGGCTGAAAGGCTGGGGGGAGGATCCTGACATAACAAGATCATGTAGGATTTCCCTCTGTCTGTCTCTCAATAAATAAATCACCTTAAAAAAATTACACCACCAAATAGAAGTGATACTATGGATCCAGGTTTAGGCACATCCTGAAGATCAATTTACATTGCATCAGGCCTACTGCCCACCTTTCTCATATATCTCCTACTGCACTACCATCCCATTCTCAAACGCCGTGTATGACCTCACCTGAGAAGAATAGGTGTGGAAGCTAGATGCCGCTCTGCATTTTGCTATTGCTGGTCAAAATCAGAATGCTAGAGCATAATAGTCTCAATAGGGGACATGCAAAGACAATAATTAGCCAGCATTCTCTCTCAAAATGACTACATTAACATCTAACTTCAGGAATAGGGATGCAGGAAGATAGGGGTTATGGTTGTAGTAGTAAGGAGAATTGGTTTTCTAAGTCAATTGCAGAGTAATTTTCTTAGATGAAGGAGTTACAACATCCTGAGATAAGGCAGGGTGATCTGCTTCTATTTTCAAGAAAATCCTCTGTGGGAATTGCTATTTTGCATGTTATGAGATTTTTAATCTATCCATTTATTACAGGTTTTTGGATCCTTCTCTTTATTATTCTATTTCCAGACCTTTATATGAGAGGTCTGTGGATGATATAAACTCAATTATATTTTAATTCATTGATCAGCATGAACAACTTTGGGTTTGGCTGTTAGTTATTTTCAGTTCTGTGGTCTAGAAATAAATATTATTCTCTTACATATTTAGACATCCTTGTATTTGAACCTATACTTTGAACCAAAAAAATTGCATTTGACTTTGTTATACTTTTAAAAGCCTACTCAAAGCCTTAGAAGCAATCATCTGACCACAAGAAAATATGTAATTGGTCACAGGAGAAGAAAACAACAACAAAAATCCATTTCGCAAAACATAAACAAAACATGCGAATGCCAATAAATGTGAAAATGCTCAATTACACTAGCAATCAGGAAACTTCAAATTAAAACTACAAAACAAATTTCAGAGTGTACCATTACTAAATGATGGCAGAATGGAGAATGGGATATCCTGTCTTCCTGATGGCCTTACAGTGATCCTTGCTTCCTGGTATTGGTGTCCTTGGGTAACGTCCTCCAAATTGAACTAACACAGGCCTGTGGGCCAACATAACTCAGCAGAAGTACTTTGTCTTTTGAGACTTGGTTATAAAAGGCACTGCAGTTTCTGCCTTGTTCTTCTAGATTGCTCAGTCTTGAAAAAAACAGTTGCCATGTGATTCATGAGGATATTTAGCCCTGTGTAGACAGGAACTAAGCCACTCAGCTAATAGCCACCACCACTTTGCCTGTCACTGGTAAATGCCACTGCCTGCCTTCCCCTACCCTTCATCTGCCATTTGAAGAAGATCTTCTAACCCCTGTCTAGCTTTTATGAAACTTGAATTCCAGCAGATGTTTGACTGAGACCCAGTGAGACACTCCAAATCAGAGCTGCCCCACTGAGAAGCTTCTTAATTCTTGACCTACAGAAAATATGAGAGATGATAAATTGCTATTGTTGTTTTAGGTTATCAAATTATAGGAAAATATATATGTTGCAATAAATATGTGTAGTTATAACTATTTTTATATATCTGCTTTGAAAGTATAAGTTAGTATATATACTTTAGAAACAGATGCTGAATATTATTTAATGAAATTGAAAATATGCACACATATAATTTAGCAAATTTACTCATTCTCAAATACAACAGTTTCATGTGACATAAAGTCAATAGGAGTCTTGGTCATAACAGCAAAACTGGACAGTACCAAAATGTCTAATAGTAATAGAAGAATACATAAATAATCCTGTAAGGAAATACTATATATTAATGAAAATAAATAAAAGGCACTGGAGAAACTCACCAGACCTAAGATACAGTATCATTCTATTTTATGTAAATTTCAGAAACAGGAGAAGTTGAGTATATTCTTTAGTGCTACATATATAAATAGCAAAAAATATAAAGGAAAGCAAGAAATGATTAGTTAAGGCATAATAATAATATTAGATAACATGACTGTCAGAAAAATTTCAAGAAAGGGCTTATCATTAAAAATATGCATGGGGTTTATGGGATGTTCCTGGGGATCTAACATTGTTCTACCTTTTAATTTGGTTTGCAGCTACATAGTTGCATGAGTTTTTCTTTATATTTCACTATATGTATACATACATATATATAATATATATGTATATATATTCCCCTATATACATAGTATGGACTTTTTAATGTATTACCTATATTTCACAAAATGAATTTATTTAATAAACACTTTCTAGCACTTAATGTGTGCCAAAAAAGTTCTAAAAGCTCTACAAGTATTAATATTTCATTTTTATTGAATTAAGTTTTACATTAAAAAAATACTTTGATCAGCCCCAGTTTACAGATTAAGAAAATGAAACACAGGGAATTTATATAAGTTATTGAGACATATAACATGTAAAAATCAATGTGAAGGTTTAAACCAAGGAGGTTTGATTCCACAGCTTGGGGTCTTAGTAAGTGAACTGTGTTTTATTTGCCTTTCTTTTTTTATACTTTTTTTTGGGGAGGGGGGCAGAAATTTTCACTATAGGGCGTGTGCGCTCGCCAGACAGATGGAGAGAGACATAGAGACAGAAAGAGAGAAAGCACCCCCAGCGGGGATGGTCACGCCGCAATCCTTTCCCCTTCATTCTCCTCTCGGGATCTTGGGCATGCACGCACACGTGCCTGCCGTGAGTTTTCAGGCATGGGGTCTGGGATGCGAACCACGGTTGACTACGTGGGAGTCCAGCGACATAGCCATTACGCTAACTGCTGGTTCCCTATTTGCCTTTCTTGTTTGTTTTTTGTTTATTTTTCTTGTTTGATTGCATATTTGTATTTGGTTAGTTTTTGGTGTTTCATTTGACTTAAACAGAGGACAGAGAGATTCTCATCTTTGAGAATTTAACTGTGTCATTGAATCCTCCTGAGCATCAATGGCAAAATGAGGGGTTTGGATAAAATAAGTAAAATCCAGCAAGCCTGAAAATTGTGGGAAGACTAGTAGGAAGACAGGCAAAGATATGAATGGGTGGAGCACTCACATTTAAGAGCAGTGTAACACCTTTACCTGTTTTGTATTTGATGTTTTTACGGGAATATATCCATTAAATCTTTAAGCATTAAAAAATGCAGACACTCTTAAGAGTTTCAGAGGTAACCATTTCAGTGCCATCCTAAAATATCTGTCCATATTGTAAATTTTCACTGAATTACTTCAGGCATTAATGACTCCTGATAACGACTGGTATTTTAATACCAATAAGGTACATTTAACTGCTAACTTTGCCCTATGACTTAAGAATAGATGCTCTTCAAGGGGCAAGATCATACCACAGAGTGACCTTTTTCTTCTTTTTAACTTTTTTTAGAATTTATTTATTTTTTCATGAGCAAGAGAGACAGAGAACTAGCACTTCATGTAGGATCCTGGTGCCGTCAACTACCCTAGATTCACGTGTACCTGGGATCACAGGCACACATGTACACAGTGTACTCAGGTCTCCAGACATGATCAATGTGATTCTGTCTCACAAAGTGTCACATTGTGCCACTGGGACACTGTCTGGTTCCCACAGAATGACCTTTATGTTAAAATGCAATAAGATATGGAATGCAAGCATGTCTCAAAGTTTCAGAATTTTTGAAAGCCAGGAGAAGTAATGGCAGATATAGAAACAAAAATATAAATAGAAAATTATTTTTTCTTTCAAGGAAGTACGATTTTCTTTAGAAGCAACATTTTAATTCATGAACAGTTCAGGGGAAAATAAAATTACAACTTCCAAGAACAACCCATAGGCTTAATAAAAACCAAGTACACTGAGTGATTTACATTTCATATATTTTAATCATAAAATAAGAATTATTTGACCCCCCCCCAAAAAAAAACAAGCCAAGAACAAAGAAATGAAAGGGGATACAGTGAAAATCTTTTGACAACCTAGGAAGAAACATTTTCTTGTACAAATAGAGAAATGATACATGAATAAAGTCATTTTTGTGTTTTCAAATGTAGCAAGATATATAGAATAAAGGGATCTTCCTAGAATTGATAGTTAAAAAAGAGCTGAAAATTGCAACTTTCATAAACCCTTCTTATTGTCATAGTTAAATAGTTCTCTTCTGCTAAAATTGTTCTAATCCAACTAGAGACAAAACTGGAAAACTCAAGGGAAGAGAACTAGTACATGAAACTCTTTATATGAATTAAGAAAATAAAGAAATAATTTAGTATTTTTGGCATATTGGTTTTCTGCATAAATTAAAACTATTTCTATTTTATGAAAAATTAAAATTTTTCTTACAAAAAATCCTAAAAAATCTGGACGAGCAGATGGCATATAGGTTACATTGCTGGACTCTCACATAGTCCATAGTTGTTATAGTCCTGGACCCAGGGGCACACATGGGTTATATGTGTATGCATGCCCAAGATCCTGAGAGGAGAAGGAAGGAGAAGGTATTGCAGCATGTCCATTCCCCCCCTGGGGGGTGATTTCTCACTTTCTGTTCTCCAGCAAGTGCACATGCCCTATAGCAAAAATCTCTCTTAAAAAAAAATCTAAGAAATCATATAGAAAAAAGATGATTTGAAATTTTTTTTAAACTGTATTTGTGTAGTCACCTCCCATCCACTTACCCAGACCTACAAAATTACCAGGAGATCAAAAGGCAGCACTTCTGGTTGGCTTCTACCAAGCTGTGGGGAAACTTCATCACACTATGCTTGTCTAATAAATATCCTGCATTTATTATTTTTATTTATTTATTAAATTTTTGGAGAGGTTTTTTGCTACAGGGCGCATGCGCTCGCCAAAGAGACAGAAAGCGAGAAATCACCCCCAGGGATGATGGCAACGCCGAGATCCCTTCTCCATTTTCCTCTCAGGATCTTGGACATGTACACACATGTGCCCAGAGTGAGTTTAAGCCACTGGGTCCAAGACTCGAACCGCTTGGAATACATGGGAGTTCAGCGACATACGCTAATTGCTGGTCCTTCTGCATGTATTATTATAGAAGAAGGAAATCATTGCCAATCACCTGCCCCAGAATTCATATGGAAATGGACATATCTTGTCTTCTATAGAAATAATTAGAGGATATTTATTTCAAAAATATGTAGGCTACAGATAGTAATGATAGATTAAATATGGACCAAAATATATATTATTTGAAGATAATAATAGTTTTCTCAACAAAAATAGAAATTTCCATTTAAGTCATCGACTTGCACTTTTCAGAAATATTTCTCCAAGCAAGAGATGACTGATAATATTGTTACTGTGTAAATCTGTGTGAAGTTATTGTGAATTTATAAAACTGCCGAGTCTATAAATCACTGTGCAGTGGGGTCGCTAAGTAAATTAATTCTTCAAAATACTGAAAAAAAATAGATCTTAGCATCAGAGTTTTATAAATGAAGTGCAGTGGATTTCAGAGTTTTCCAAATAAAACTAAGAGAAAGACTTATAGCTTAGACTTAATCAGCTATTGTCAGCAATTTAATGTTTCCATTAAAAAGTCATTCATTCTCCTGTTTTCAGTTAAGCAGGTTTTACTTTAAAAGAATAAAAAAGTATTTTTGTCTCTTTTAAGAAAAGTGCATTCATGTATAATCACATTTCCATCAAAGGTATTAAATTCAGAGAATAGACTATAGAATTAACTAATTGATGTAGAATGTTCCTTTATTTTATAGATATTTATTGTATACCTATATCGTCCAAGCACTAGCACAAAATGTTAACCAGTATATTTGGAAATAGTAAGCATTGTTCATGCTAGCATCTGCCTTGTGTTCATTCTTCTACACTTAAAGAGTTTTAAGTATCTCTTTATGGACAACAGACCAGGGAAATGAACGGAGAGACCTGCTGAGTACAACTTTCTTATTGTAAATACCAGTGGATTAATGTAATCAATGTTTTTCAGATACAGAAACACATTAGCTGATTAATGGCATTATGGGAAAAGAAACAAGTCTTTTCTATTATCATTCAATTTAGTATTATTAAAATCTCTGCTCTTTAGGACACCATGTAGATCCCCTTTCCTCAGGAGAGGTGTGAAAGAGCTTTATTTATTCAAGAGTCAACACTTGAGAATGAATTTACCAGAAAATCCTGACAGCAGTATGTAAAAAGCATGTGTGGAGTTCATTGTTATTTTGTTTTATTTTATTTTTTTTAGGGAAAATTTTTTGCTATAAGGCACATGAACTCACTGAAGAGAGAGACAGAAGGGAAAATTTTTTGCTATAGGGCACATGAACTCACTGAAGAGAGAGACAGAGAGACAGAAAACGAGAAATCACCCCCACCCCTCCAGGGGGAAGGTCATGCTGCAATCTCCTTTCCTTCCTTCTCCTCTTGGGATTTTGGGCACACATGAATGTAGTCCAGCGTGATATTTAGGCCACTGGGTCTGGGACTCAAACTACACTCGACTATGTAGGAGTCCAGTGATGCAACCATCATGCCATTTGTCTTTTATTTTGTTTTATTTTTAACCAGCAAATACAGATAATTTATTTGTGCATGAATTCACTCATCAAAACAGATAGTTGTTCACAACCCTATATGCCTAGTATTTTACCACAGGACTGGGATATTTTCTTACGTTGGATGCTTTTCCTGCATATATAAAGTTTATAAACTGGAGAAAGAAGACATTATTTAACCTGTAAACCTGATAGTCACCATTTGAGTGATCAGGGAAGGCCGGTCCAAGGAAATAACATTTAAGATGACTTGTAAAGGAGTACACAGTGGACAGAGAAAAAGAAAGTCATGATGAAGGGGTAAGAGTTCTATACTAGAAATGTATCATAAGAACATTTTCTGAGGTGGGATAAAATATGACATTTGAAAATGAAAAGTGGCCATGTGGCTGAAAAGAGTGAAAGCAAGAGTTTTCAAAACTACACCTGACCAAATTAATAGGGAATAAATTATGCAGGGATGAATGGAAATATTGTTTTGTTTTGTTTTCTCTTATAATGAGAAACTGATAAAAAATTGTGAAATAAGACATTCCAGGTTCCAGTTTGAATTTCAGTAGGATCATTGCAATTGCTTTGTTGTAAATGGGGAGTACCATATATTTGAATTTAAAACACGAGTAATCTGACCCCCCCATCAACTATGACCCCATTCTACTCCTTTCATCTGTATCTTCCCATACCAGCTATGTTGACTTCCATCAATTTCTCAAAGCTTTTCTAGAATTTTTCCACCTTTGTAACTTTGCATTGGTTTTCCTCTATCCTTAAGATACTACTCTTTAGATATTCACATATTTATCAGAATTTCTAATCAACATACAATTGTTATAAATATTCATGGTGTACACTGTGGTTTGTCAATAGATGTATACAATGTGTAATGATCAAGTGAAGGAAATAAATATATATACCATTTCAAACATTTAATGTTAAGATACTACTCTTTAGATATTCACATATTTATCAGAATTTCTAATCAACATACAATTGTTATAAATATTCATGGTGTACACTGTGGTTTGTCAATAGATGTATACAATGTGTGATGATCAAGTGATGGAAATAAATATACCCACCATTTCAAACATTTATTATTATTTAGCATTCAGGACATCCAAAATCCTTTCTTCCAGCTATTTTTAAGTCTATGTTCAATTATTATCAATTATAGTTACAACTGTGCTATAGTACTCTAGAAGGCATTCTGTTTATCTACTCATAGTCTTGTATCAATTACTCAAGTTCTTCTCCCATTATTCTCCCCTTCTCACATACTGGTGTCCACTGTTTCACTCTCCACTTCTGAAAAATCTTACAGCTTTCATTGAGTGAAGATATCTAATATTTTTCTTTAGTGCCTGGCTTATTTCATATAGTGTTATTTTCTCCGGGTTCATCCACACACCTTAAATGGCAGGATTTTATCCTTTTGATGGCCAAGTAATACCCTATTGTGTATATATAACACTTTTTCCTTATCCACTCATCAGTTCTTGGGCATTTAGCTTGATTCCACATTTAAACTATTGTGAGTAGTACTACAGTAAACAGGGAAGTGCCAATATCTATTAAATAAATATTGAAGCAATATTTATTTTTCAGTAAATGAAAGAAGAGATATAGTTCCATTTAAATTTTCATTTAATATATAGTTTTAGAATAGTACCCTCTTGAAAATATTGGACAAATTAACATGGCTTGAAAAATAAAGTAACGAATAAAAAAATGAAATGATAATTGTTGTCAGTAATGTGTTTTGCCTGATCCTACTGCAGAATGTAGGGTCTTGATATAAGTGTCATGAGAGAGAAAATGAACATGTTTTTAAGATTTCTAATAACTATGTATTACTTTGGGCATTCAAGGGTAGTTATTTCTACAGTACTGAAATACAAACATATCACGCACTGAAGAAATATCAAAGCATGATCCAGTGATTTGCTGAGTTCTGGAGTATAAACTGATGGAATGCCAACTGGTCTCTAGGGATGAAGCCAGGCTTGGACTTGGCATTGTCATGTATTTTGGCAGCAGGAGAACTTTTCCATTTAGAGGGAGCAGCAGTTCTTAATGGGATCTGACTTGCTTCTCACACTTGGAGCAATGGAGACGGTTCAGTGTCTTCCATCTCTCAGGGTGTTCTCAACTCTTAATCACGTTTATGCTACAAACAGGATTCCATCTTTCCTTATCAAATAGCCTTACATATTCATGTTCTAACCCTTATACTATTTCATGATCAACCTGTGATTTATTTCTCTAGGAAATGTCTGAGTGACCAGCAGATGGTGTAATGGTTGCATTGTTGGACTCCCATGTAGTCTACCACAGTTCTGGTATTGGACCCAGTGACTTAAAACTCACACTGGGCAGATATGTGTGTGTGTGCCCAAAATCCAGAGAGGAGAAGGGATTGTGGTGTGGCCATCTCCCCTGGGGGCTGATTTCTTGCTTTCTGTCTCTGTCTCATTGGCAAGCACATGTGCCCTATAACAAAAATCTCTTAAAAAAAAAGTAATGGGAATGTCTGTGATTAATTTTAGATTTTTAAGCAGTTATAATTCTTCCCATGGTTCCTTTGTGCTCATATAAAGACATCTGGCAGGGGCTTTCCCTTAAGTGAAAAAAATTAATTTAAGTATTATTTATATCACTCAATGAGTATCAGTATTTTGGGGGAATTTAATTTTAATTTTTTTAATATTTCCAGAGAACATGTGTGCTCACTAGAGAGAGACAGAGTGATGAAGAGGGAGAAAGCACCCCCAATGGAATGTGGTCATGCTGCATTTACTTTTCCTCCATTTCCCCATCCTGACAGGACTTGAGTTATGCATGCGCATGTGTTTGGTGTATTCCTCCCCACTCCTTTTCTCTTCTCCCCTCCCTTTCATTGTTTTTATGTTTGCTAGAGGGCATACGCATTAGCCAGAAAAAAAAAAAAAAAAAAAAAAAAAAGAAGAAGAAAAAAGAAAGAGGGATAGTGAGAATTCACCCTCCATGAAGGATAGTTACACCATAATCCTTTCCCTTCCTCTTCTTCTTTCAGGATTTTGGTCCATTTAGATCAAAGAGCTCTTGATTTTAGAACAGGAGATTGTATCTTTAACTAAATACCATATCAGCCCATCTGAGAACATTTATTTAATTGAGGGAAGCCAGCACTATCCAAGGAAGATTTTTGTACCTGATGACCACAAAGGTATACAGCTTTAATATTCTTCAATAATTAGATTGAACAATATTCACCATATTATTTCTAAAAATCACATACATCACATGCATCTGATATTTACTTTGAGTAAATACAGGCAATCCACAAAAATATCTTCATTTATCTACATATCACATTGTATTTTAAAGTAACTGATATTAAAGACATAGATTTCGTAGAACTTATACCGTCACAACTAAATTCAGTATTGATTTCCTTAATTTCCTCATTTGATTTAATGTCTTTATAAATGTATAATTGCACAAAACTATTTCCATCTGTTCCCTGCTCTAACCTCTACTCTGGCAATAATGAGGCCAGAAAAAAAGTGACTATTGAAAATTCTATGCACAGGCTCCCTGAGTACAAGGTAAATTCTACAATACAGAAGAAAAGTCTTTATCAATTAAATAATAGCTCCTATGATTTGAATCTTTCAAAAAGTGTTCACAATGAATGAATAGTCACTGTCTATATAACATTACAGGGGGAAAATTTATTTTCTTAGCTTTGCCAAATATGTTTTGCTTGAAATTTTTTCCTGGTTATTTAATTGTATAACTCTTCCTCTCATATTTGGTTTACATGAAAATATATTGTTTGAAACTAAATGTGCTATAATATCAATAATTTTCTTTCAAGAGATGAAATTTAAAAATTGGTGACAAAAGAAAAGGTTTATAAACACCTAGAAATTAAAGCCATACTGTTGACATCTTTTTTTTCATAGATCTCTACATACTACTTCTGCTAGTGTGTTCTAGAGCCTTTTCGTGTGCCAGGTACACTTCTAAGTTACTGGTGTTAATTAATGTAATTCTAACAACAGTTCTAAGCTTAAGCACCCATTATTTTTCCTAGTTTTATGCATGTAGAAACTCTGGCGCCAAGAGACTATGTTAGTAAGTGACACAGCAAGATATCAACACAGATATGTATCTAGACATATATTTCACTATTTAAAAATTGTGTAGTTCTAAAATTTAATTCAGATTATTGATTAGATAAATTCCATACACATGGAAGAGGGCAGTAGCATAAATATAAATGTGTACTTTATTAATATGGCAAAAGACAATAGCAATGGTTTTAATAAAGCTTTACTCAAGATATTACTGATCTACATTGATTTTTGGTGAATAAAGGAAAGGACCTCTTTGATTACCAGTGCCAATAAAGTAGCTGCAAACTGAGGTTAACAAATTGGCAAGAGGAAACCTGAAAACCCCTGAAGCAGCGGCTCAGTGTGGGTCTGTATGCTTAGCTGATGGAGCAACCTGTGTAGATCTGTTGGATGCAACATGTGTGCTCCTCCATCATCCTCAGACTAACTTGGAGAGCTATAGTTTTGTCGTTAGTAATGTGGAAGTTTAGATGTTATTTCCATTCACAAACATTCAAATTTTAGGCCAGCCAAGTCATGTAGCAGTAATGCAACACTCTGTTATGCTGTTCCCACATGGTGAAGTCTCTGGCTCACATACTGAGACCTCCCTGTTTGTGCCTGACATACGCCATTCCTGTGAACTGGGGTGCCTGAGGCCGGAGGGACATTGTAGTGAGAGGATCCTGTCAGGGGTGCTGTATCTCTCTCGATTTTCCTATCTACATTTCTTATGGAAGAAATAAATAAACCTAGAGAGATTTATTTTCCCATTTTAGGCATAATATTTGTGCTGGAAAAAGAAATGTTGTACACCATAAAGATGTTATTAAATGTAAATAAATAAATTTAAATAAATAAAAATAAATAAAAGAACTGTAATTAAATCTAAACAATAAAAAAATGGACTTAATAAAAATCAGTGTCACCCACTGATAGGGCAATAAACAAATGATCTAGCATTCACATCTTCCTGTCATAGAAGGAAAGGAGCAGGGAAAGCCTAAAAGGTACTCAAACAAATAATGACCAAAAACTTCCCAAATATAGCAAAAAACATAAACCTATGTATTCAAGAAGGTGAATGAAACCCAAAACTAAAAAAACCTAAATAAATCCATGACAAGACACATCTTAACTCCCTGCCCCCTTGCAAACTGAAGACAGATTTTAGAAGTGGTAAGAGAAGTGGCATCTAACCTAGAAAGGTAAAACTTTTAATTAAAGTAGATTTCTCATCAGAAACCACAAGGTAGAAAAAAAATTGCACAACGTGTTTCAAGTGCTGAATGAAAAGAACTGTCAACCAAAATTTTATGTTTAGCAAAACTAGTCAAGAATGAAGGGGAGGGATGAGCAGTTGGTGTACTGGCTATGTCGCTGGACTCCCATGTAGTCAACCGCAGTTCGAGTCCTGGACCCAAGGGCTTACACTCAGGCCAAACACGTGTGCATGCGTGCCCAAGATCATGAAAGGAGAATGGAGGAGAAGGTATTGTGGAGTGGCCATCCTCCGTGGGGGGTGATTTTTCTGGCTTATTGGTGAGCGCAGCACACACGCCCTGTAGCAAAAACCTCTCAAATAAATAAATAAATAAATAATCAATCAATCAATCAATCACACAGCCTCAGGTATTCTTGTTTAGCAACAAAATCAAGTACTAAGATAAACCTGAATTCATTTTTTAAAAAAAATGAAGGGGAAATCTAGGACCGGGAGTTGGCATAATGGCTATGTTGCTGAACTCCCATGTAGCCAACGGCCGTTCGAGTTCCAGACCCAGTAGCTTAAACTTACACCGGGTGCGTGTGCGTGTGTGCCCAAGATCTTGAGAGGAGAATGGAGAAGGGATTGCCACGTGGTCATCCCACCTGGGGGGGTTATTTCTTGCTTTCTGTCTCTCTGTCTCTCTCTGTCTTTCTGGTGAGCGCACACACCCTATAGCAAAAACCTCTCAAAAAATTATTAAAAAAAAAGAATGAAGGGAAATCAAGAACTCAGCTGATGAAAAACTAAAATATTTGTTGCCAACAGACTTACCTCAAAAGAATAGCTTGAGGGGGTAGCAGGTGGCATGGTGGTTAAGGGTGCTGGACTCCCACATGACTGGTCACAGTTCCCAGACCTGGCGGCTTTCTCACTTTCTTTCTCTCTCTCTCTCTCATCAAATAAATAAATAAATAAATGCTAAAAGAATAGCTAAAGGGCATTCTCTAAACATAAATGTTTTAGCATGCTTAAGAAACCACTTTGTATTATCAATGGGGTATAATTATAAGTGAAATATATCCTAGAACAATGTATAAATACTATTTTATGTGAATGTAGTATTGCCCTAATAAACACCCAAGCAAAATTTTATAAAAAGGAGAGAGATTTAAAATTTACTGAAAACTAAAGATTATCATGGGAGGGGCTCAGGAAAAAAGTGTTCAACAGACATAATAATAAATATGAATGAACAAATAGGTATGAAGTGGTATACCACAACAGAGTTAAAAAAAAGTCACCACATTAGTACAATGAAAATTACAATATAATGTCATGTTCTTTGTTGATTATCACATGCTATAGCATGCTTTGAAAAACCATATTGTACCCCACAAAGATGTACAATAATTAAATATTAAAAAGAAGTCAGAGAAATGAATTTTAAAAATTTTATTTATATGTGTGTGTGTATATAATCTGAGAAACTCAAGAACATCTGGGCAAGAGAAAAATTCATAAGTAGTGATTATGTGTAAAATGCTCACACACATATGTTAAAAAGATTAAAAAATTATGAGTAACTATGAAAACAATTAGGAAGATAAAGTAAGAAATCACAAAAATATATGAATTATTTACATTTGTTTATGCACATATATTTATAAATCATAGCAAATAATTATAACAGTAGTAGTACCATGAGAGAAGGGTAGGATTCAGGAAGAGGTGCTGTCCTGTGGCTAGGTAGCAGGAGACCACATGGGAGTCACTGGCAGGCTTCAGGCCAAGGTGGGTGACACAGGATAAAAAAGGAGCATGAAAATTAAAAAGTCAGGGAAATTGTTTTCACCCAGCACTCATCTGACCAAAATATACAAATGTAGCATTATATGTAATCTGCCAAACACAAGAAAACTTCAGGTTAGTGTGTAACACAGACCAGTTAAAGTATTAAATATGTCACACGTTATAAAAGTTCAAACAAAACTTGAAAATATGTCATAAATTATTAAAGATGATTCCTTTGAGAGAATATGATTGGGTCTGTGAAAAAAATTTCACTTTTTATACCTCTGTTATATTTGATTCTGTTATAATTCTGTTATTTTACTTTTATAATTAAAAGTACCTGAATTGGATCAGACCATGGCCTATTGGTTAAGGCAACATGATCCCATATGGCTCACCGCATGGTTCAAGTTTTGGTCCCAGTGGCTTGAGAATTACCTGGGCACATTTCCATGAATGTGGGAAAATGGAAAAGAAACTTTGGCATAACTTTTCCCCATGTGTGTGGGGGGTACTTTCTAACTTTATCTTTCTGTAGTGAGCACATGTACCCTCTGGCAAAATTAGAATAAAAATATAAATAAATATATTTTATTTACTGCAAAAAAAAAAAAGAATAGGAAAAGTTATTCAGATTGTTTCCTCAAATCATAAAATAGAGGGAACCAGCAGTTAGCGTAATGGCTATGTCGCTGGACTCCCATGTAGTCGACCGCGGTTCACGTCCCGGACCCGGTGGCTTAAAATTCACACCGGGCGTGTGTGCGTGTGTGCCCAAGATCCCGAGAGGAGAATGGAGGAGAAGGGATTGCGGCATGACCATCCCCTCTGGGGGGTGATTTCTCACTCTCTGTCTCTCTGTCTCTCTCTGTCTGTCTGGCGAGCGCACCTGCCCTATAGCGAAAACCTCTCCAAAAAAAAGAAAAATCATAAAATAGAGATGATTTAAAATTGAGGATGATAGAGATATAAATGACTCAAATAAAATATTAATAACAAGAAATGTAACTTTTAGATAACACCAAAAGCAATGAAAACATTACAAAAATATACAAATCTGTAAAAGTAAATACAAAAAGATGACATGAAGTAAACCATCAAAATTAGGATAAAATAAATAATAAGGGGCGCATATGCAGTACCTAGGCAGGATGGTACAGCTCTGTAATGTTGGAACCGCATGGAAGACCAGGGTTTGGATCCCCGATCAACTTGAAATATGCTAGGCACATGCATGCTCATGATCCAGAATAGCTGGAAAACTGGGGATAAAAGAGGTAGGAATGGCATTTTGACAAGATCTTATGATGAGTGTGTATGCATATGTGTGTGCATGTGTCTCTTTCCCACTCTGCTCTCTTTTTCTCTTTCTCATGAAAGAGTTGAGAACCCTTCAATTGCATTCATGTTGTCTAAGGATACTTTTAATTTTATGGCAAAGAATTTTTTAAGTATAGACTACCATGCATGATCATAAATTCAAATATTCTGCCTTTTTCTAATGCATGTTCTATGACAGATTCCCCATAACGATGCTATGCTGCATGTTGTTTTATTAGAGGCAGGGGTAGAAGGAATGGATGCTGTGAACATTTAAGGTTCTCAGTCCTTCTGATGGACAGGATATGAGTGGCTGCAGATAGAGACTCATTAGTCTAAAAATTATTTAATAATGAATGAGATTGGAAAATTAGAAGATCTGAATGGGTGTGTAGCATGGTCTCCTAGGACTTGGACCTGACCCTACTGCACTATCTTATACTACAATGGCATTAGTATCTAGAATAATGGCTTAGAAAAGTCTCTTACTAAATTTGTAGAGGAAATCAATGTTGTAGAAAAATTATATTAGAAAATTGAATTTTATTTTTAAGATGTTGATGATCTTTTGATTAAAAAAAAACTCTGTAGGCAAAATTTAATAGAGATAAAGTATTATATTTTAAAAACAGTTGTACAAGAAATATATATATATATATATATATATATATATATTAAGAGGTGATATAAACAAAATCTTTCAATTATCTAAATATTAGCAAAAAACTTACAACTTCAAAAATTATAAAATAAGGTAAATTTAGTATCATCTAAAAAGATATTGTTCTAATTCATTCCCTTGAATAATAATGGAATGTTTATATAAACAAATATTGTGTATGCAATTGTATAGAGTAATATGTGTCATCAAGGAACATAAAGTCCATTAGAGGAAAAATGGATCATGAAAAATAGCTAACTATAATACAAAATCAAAAATATAATAAAAATGGACAGCACCTAGCATAGAGGTTATGTTATGTTGCTGGACTCCCATATGGCCTGGACCTGGTGACTTGAAAATCATGCCGGTTACATGTGTGTGTCTGTGTGTACGGAAAAATCCCAAGAGGAGAATGGAGGAGAAGGGACTGTGGCATGGCCATTCCCTCTGGGGGGTGTTTTCTCACTTTCCCTCTCACTGTCTCTGTCTCTCTCTTTCTCTTCAGCTAGTGCATGTGCCCTAAGGAAAAAAATATCTTAAAAAATAAAAATGTACAATGAAAGGGATAATCGTAGACTCCTAGGAATACCTGAAATGGAATAATTTATTAATGAAGATTGAGAACAAATATTATAACACAAATGTCATCTAAGCTTAACTTTGAGAAAATAATTTTGGTAATGAGAGCAAAATACAAGGGTACTTCAAAATGCCTCGTGAATAATTAATGAAATTAAAGTAGGAGTTTGTTTTGAAAAATCCATGCATAGTGTTTTCATAAAACATATTTTCCATAGACTTTTGGAAGATCCAGCGTACATACAAAAAATTGTGAAAATAGCTTACCAAAGAAACTACCAGTAGTGTGGTCAGTGATAAAGATGAAGTATGAGTCAAGATCTTAAAAGCAGTGTAATATAGGTTTTAGATTGTGAGTCAAAGAGCATTAGAAAACCTACAAGATTTCCAGATGTATGCAGAGAGTTTCAAAGCTGTTCTTATTTGAAAATGAGCAACCCAGTACTTTTGTCTCAACTTATATTCTACATTGCAAGAGTTGAGCTTTTCAACTGCACTTTCCCAAATCCTTTGTGGGAAAAATCATGAGATTTCACCAATTTCATCCAAGTCATTCATGCTAAATTTACAAGATAGAGAATATAAAATATTATGGGTCAGACAGTGGCAATGGTGGTTAAAGCAGGTGGTTTCCACATGGCTGACTGATCAGTTCAGGTCCCAGACCCAACAGAGGCTTGAAAAACATGCCAGGAGCGTGTACATGAGTATCCAAAAATCCCAAGAGGATAGGAGAAGGGATTGAGGAGTAGCCATTCCCCTAGGGGATGCTTTTTCACTTTCCTTCCATCTGTCTCTCTCCAGCAAGTGAACGTGCCTCATAGAAAACAAACAAACAAACAAAAAACATATTATAACTCATCTAGCAGTAGTGTGCAGAATTGGAAGCTTAGAGAAAATTAATTAATATTTTGTAGCACCCCTAGGGATTTTCATTGGAAGTTGCTCACTTCCATTCCCTCCAGAAAGATATGATTATTGTGTCTGTCTTACTGCTTCTGGAACATCCCTCACTCTAGAAAAGACAATAAAAACCCTTATAATTTGCAAAATGTCTCCCTAATCTTCTTACTCCAGCCATTGCATAAATTTTGTTAAACACTAAACTCCCAATATTAAAAACCTTCCTGCTTGAAATATTTATAGTGATTTTTAATTTTTATTTCCCTGACCAAACTCATGACTGATAGGATCAACAGCATGAACAAATTGAATATAAGCATGATCTTTCAGAAGACAGAGTGAATTACAAGCATAATATAGAAGACTGAATTCAAGGGGGTCAAAAATCTAAGACATGAAAATAAATGAAAAAGAAAATAAAAGTACTTTTTCTTTTTCTTTTTAATTGTTTTTAATGGGTGTAAGGGTAAAGACCAGTCAAGGCTTAGTCATGTTTCTCACCCAGAAAGTTGAACAAATAAATGATCATTGCATTTATTGAGGCTGAAACACCCATTCAAAACAAACAAACAAACAAACAAAAGAACTGCTTTGGTGGGAAGACAGGAAGATGGCAGAATGGAGGTAACACCGTCCCTGAGACAGCAAAATGTAATAGAGAGAGAGATAGAGAAAGAAAGAGAGAAAAATGATTATCATCCAAGTGGTTGGATTTCTATAACTAAGTAGCAAGTCTTTCAGTTTGTGTGTGTGTGTGTGTGTGTGAGTGTGTGTGTGTGTGTGTGTTCGTATTTAATCTTGGAACTTTTATTAAGATAAAATCAGAGAATAGTAATATTGTTGCTCCCACACTAATTTAGAATCATCATTTTTTTTTTTTGGATCTTGCATCTTGTTGCTATGTAAGAAAACATTAATAGTTTTTATATGGTAACTACTATAAAAATTGTATTAACCTTCCCAAAAAACTGGCTATGTCAGTGACTGAGTATTCCCCACCTGACAAGTATCTGACATTTCTGTAAATATCTTAATTTATACTATATGTAGTTATTATACTCTTGATAGACCACCGCTTAAATACAAGTACTTTAAAAATATAATGGATAGGGGACCAGCAGTTAGCATAATGTCTATGTCACTGGACTCCCATGTAGTCGACCACGGTTCAAGTCCTGGACCCAGTGGCTTAAACTCATGCTGGGCTCATGTGCATGCATGCCCAAGATCCCGAGAGGAGAATGGAGGAGAAGGGATTGCAGCGTGGCCATCCCCCCTGGGGGCGTGATTTCTCATTTTCTGTCTCTCTGTCTCTCTGGAGAGCTCACATGCCCTGTAGCAAAAATATATAATGGATTTATTAGTTACTTTTTTGATATCCATGTGACTTGGAGTGGAAAAGAACATTCTAAAGATAAAACCTAAAGGAGAAACTATAATAGATTTGTCCATGTAAAAGTAGAAAAAAAAAACTCAGAAAAAAATATATTTAAGGCAAACTCAGACAATGAATTGGGAATAAATGTCTAGAAACTACAGAGTACATCATAATGAGGATTTTTAATTTATAAATATTTCAAATAAATTGATAGAAATAGGACTTTTTCATGATAGGCAATTAATGAGGAAATAGTTGTATCACGACTATGCAAAGATATACAAATTTAAATAACAATTTTACTGAAAGGTAAAATGTCAACAGTGTAGCAGTATGATTTGTGTATTTGGGTATGTGTTTTTTTTATCATTTTTAATTTCTGAACAAAAATGTTATACAGAATTGCTGGAAGTACGAACGGAAGTTATATTTTAAGGGAACAATTTAGTAAAATGTATGAACATTTTAAAAGAAATATTTCTAAAAAAAAATTGAGAACCTGATCCCAAACTTATTTATGAAAACATCTATCCACAGAGTAATGGTTGTATTAAGTTTTAAGAAACTAAATAACATAAACATATTTATAACTAGAATATGTTTATAATATATAATACGTTTTTATTCATTAGAAATATTTATAATATGTATGTCCAAGAATAGTAACACTGCCAATTGTATACTAATTTCAGCACCTATGAACTACCTAAGGTGAATGTAAGCTGTATATATATATATTTGGTAAATATCTACAAATTAAATATATATTATAAATATATAACATTTATAATTATGTTTATAAATGTATTTGTATGTGTTAGATATATATGTGTGTATATATATATATATATTACTAATGAAAGCATATTTAGTAAATAAATTGTTGTCTACCTATAAAATAGATCAAAAGTGATTTCTAAAGAATTGTTAAAATTATAAAATTGGGTAATGTATAAAAGCAACTTTCAAAAGAGAATTAGGATGCATTTATAAGTTTGAAAGATGGAAACATTTTGAGTTAAGGAAAAAACCCAAAGTTTAAATTTCAAATGTTGATAAGACTATAGCTGAATTTCAAGGTGCTATGAGTGTGTATGTGTGTGTGTGTAGATAATAGATATTCATATACATACATAGATATTGAGATAGATATAGTGCATGTGTAATAATTCAAATAAAAAGTAATTTTAAGAGTTAATTACATAAATAAGTTGACTATAATACAAGGGCCCTTTGCTAAAAATTTAAGTTAAAAACTTTAGCCTAAATTTTATTGATACCTGAGTAACTACATCATTGGAAAATATGCGCAGGCATTTTCACAAACATTTTCCTTTGATTATTTAAAAGAAAGCTCATATAAGATGCAATCGTTTCCTTTCTCTCTTTCAGATTTCTTTAGAGTCACTCTGATTGCATTAATATGCTAATATTAATGACTGGCCTATATTCTGCGTATTTGGATAGGGTTTATTTCCCAAGAATTGCAAGGGCTGCCAATTGCAGTAATTTCAGCACCTGTGAATTTCCTAAGGCAAATACGAGCTAGAAAATTTTTACGATAGAAATAAAGGATTGAAAATAAACACCATGCAAAGGCTTTCCCCTCAGGTATTCATCATCTGGTTTTGAGCATGAGTCAGGTCAATTATTTCTCTGTGCTCAAGAAGGCACCACTGTGGGAGAAACCTCATCCTGTTCCCCATATCCTTCCTCACTCAATCTTATTTTGTGTCGGGGACTGATTGAATACAGCAGCACATTATTCAGGCTTAAAGCATAATCTACCTCACTTCAGAAATTTCACTACACACCTGTTCTACCCTTTCCATTGAAAAAAGAAGGGAATTAAAGTTTGCATTGAATTTGTGATTGTCCTACATTAATATATGTAGCTGGCTTAGAGAAATGGCCAGAGAAAATCAGTGGGCACTACTTAAATACTGATCTTTGAAAGCTATCATGGTTGGAAAAAAAGTGCCTTCCTGAACAGCCATTTAAGTTTATGTTCTCTTCCATGAAAGGTCAATGTTAAGTGTAGGTGCAAAGATTGTTGCTGCCTATGGTGTGGCCAGGAAAAAGGTTCTGCACTCCAATATCTTTAGTTTGTAGACTTTCAGAGAATGTTACTTGCTCTATGTTATTTGGGATTTATATTAATAAATATGTTAATGCAAATATGATGTAAATATTTCTTATTTTCATAAATTTTGAGAACCTAAATAGAATTAAGCTAGCCAAATATCCAAGAACCACCTCAAGAAATGTAACTCCAAAAAGGTAAGATTTAAAGTATGAGGAAAGAATTAGAATATTTCCACTAATCAAAGACATTTCTAGGGAAGATTGTATGTAAGTATGCGGGCGTGTGTGTGTGTGTGTGTGTGTGTGTGTGTGTGTGTAAAATAGGAAAATAAAGCAGAGAATACTTAGTATGAGGTGTGCTGTGGATCCTAGAGTGTTTTTCCTGGCTTAAAGTGGGGTGTGCTCTGAGTATCAGTCCATCCAATTGTAGGTCTAAATTATTTTCAGGGTCTCTTTGAGTTGTGTGTCTCAGTGGGGTATGCTGAGGGTCACAGTTTTGTGTTGTGGGTTACAATCATGTGTGCGGTGGTCACAATGATGGGTGCTGTGGGTCATAGAGGGTGTTTCCTGGCTTAATGTGGGGTGTGCTCTCAGTAGTAGTAAATCCAATTGTGGGTCTCAGTGAATTTTTTCTAGGTCTCAGTGAGGTTTGGGTCTCAGTGGGTATGCTGAGGGTCGTAGTTTTGTGTGCTGGGTTACAGTGTTGTGTGCTGTGGTCTCACTGAGGTGTGCTGTCGGTCCTTGAGGCTTTTTCTTGACTTAATGTGGGGCGTGCTCTGGTATCAGTACATCAAATTGTGGGTCTCATTGAATTTTTCTCAAGGTCTCTTTGAGGTTTGAGTCTCATTTGGGTATTCTGAGGATCACAGTTTTGTGCTGTGGGTTACAGTGTTGTGTGTGGTGGTCACAATTAGGAGTGTTGTCGATCATGGAGGGTGTTTTCTGGAAAAAGTAGGGTGTGCTCTGGAAATAAGTAATCCAAATGTGAGTCTCAATGACTTTTTCTTTCTGTTCAGTGAGGTTTAGGTATCAGTGGGATATGCTGAGGGTCACAGTTCTGTGCTCTGTGTTATAGAGTCATGTGCTGTGATCTTATTGAAGTGTGCTGTGGGTCCTAGAGGCTTTTTCTCGCTTAAAGTGGGGTGTGCTCTGGGAATCAGTGCATCCAATTGTGGGTCTCAATGAATTTTTTGCAGTGTCTTATTGAGGTTTGGGTATCAGTGGGGTATGCTGAGGGTCACAGTTTTGTGCAGTGGGTTACAATGTTGTGTGTTTTGGTAACAATGAGCTGTGCTGTGGGCCTTAGAGGCTATTTTCTGGCTTTAAGTTCAGTGTGCTTTGGGTATCCATACATCCAATTTTGGGTCTCAATGAATTTTTCTCAGGGTCTCTTTGAGGTGTGTTTCTCACTGGGGTATGCTGAGGGTCACAGTTCTGTTCTTTGGGTTATAGTGTTGTGTGCGGTGCTCACAATGAGGTGTTTAGTGGGTCCTAAAGCCTTTTTTCTGGTCAAAGTGGGGTGTGCTCTGGGTATCAGTAAATCCAATTGTGAGTCTCAATGTCTTTTTCCCTCGGTCTCAGTGAGGTATGGGCCTCAGCGCAGTTTCTTGAGGTTCGCAGTTTTCTGCTGTGCTTTACAGTGTTGAGTGCTGTTGTCTCAATCAGGTGTGCTGTGAGTCCTTGAACCTTTTTTCTGGCTTAAAGTGGACTGTGCTCTGAGTATTAGTACATCCAATTATTGGTCTCAGTGATTATTTCTCAGGGTCTCTTTGAGGTGTGTTTCTCAGTGGGGTATGCTGAGGGTCACAGTTCTGTGCTGTGGGTTACAATGTTGTTTGTGGTCATCACAATTAGGTGTACTGTTGGTCATAGATGGTGTTTTCTGGCTTAAAGTAGAGTGTACTCTTGGTAGCAGTAAATCCAATTGTGGTTCTTAATGACTTTTTCTCTCAGTCTCAGTGAAGTTTGGTTCCCAGTGGTGTATGCTGAGAGTCACACTTTTGTTCTTTGGGTTACAGATTCATCTGCTGTGGTCTCAATGAAGTGTTTTTTGTTTCCTAGAAGCTTTATTCTGGCTTAAAGTGGGGTGTTCTCTAGTTATCAGTAAATCCAATTGTGGGTCTTACTCACTTTTTCTCTCAGTCTCAGTGAGGTTTGGTTCTCAGTGGGGTGTGCTGATTTTCAGTTTTGCAGGTTATGCTGTTTTGTGCTGTGGTCTCAATGAGGTGTGCTGTGGGTCCTAGAGTCTTTTTTCTGTCTTAAACTTGGGTGTGCTCTTAGTATCAGTTCATCCAATTGTGGGTCTCAATAAATTTTTTTGAGTCTTTTTGAGGTATGTGTCTCATTGGGGTATGCTGAGGGTCACAGTTTAGTGCTGTGGGTGACAGTGTTGTGTGCAGTCGTCACAATGTGGTGTGCTTTGGTTCTTTGAGACTGTTTTCTGGCGTAAAGTGGGGTGTGCTCTGGGTATCAGTAAATCCAATTGTGGGTCTCAGTGATTTTTCTCTCGTTCTCAGTGAGGTTTGGGTCTCAGTGATGTATTCTGAGTGTTTCTGTTTTCTGCTGTGGGTTACATTGTTTTTTGCTGTGGTATCAATGAGGTATGCTGTGGGTCCTTGAGACTTTTTTCTGCCTTAAAGTTGGGTGTGCTCTGGGTATCAGTACATCCAATTGTGGGTCTCAATGAATTTTTTAAAGAGATTTTTGCTATAGGGCATGTGTGCTTACCAGACAGACAGAGATAGAGAGACGGAAAGCGAAAAATCACCCCCCACAGGGGATGACCACACCGCAATCCCTTCTTCTCCATTCTCCTTTTGGTATCTTGGGCATGCACGCACATGTGCCCAGCATGAGTTTTAAGCCACTGGGTCCAGGACTTGAACCGTGGTCAACTACATGGGAGTCCAGCAACATAGCCATTATGCTAACTGCTAGTCCTTTTTTTTTCCAATTAATTTTTCTCAGGGTGTCTTTGAGGTTTGTGTCAGAGTGGTGAAGGCTGAGGGTCACAGTTTTGTGCTGTGGGTTACACTGTTGTGTGCGGTGGTCACAATGATGTGTGCTGTAGGTCTTAGAGGGTGCTTTCTGGCTTAAAGTGACATGTGCTCTGGGTATCAGTAAGTCCGATTGTGGGTCTCAATGACTTTTTCTCTTGGTCTCAGTGAGGTTTGGGTCTCAGTGGGGTATGCTGAGGGTAGTAGTTTTGTGCTCTGGGTTACAGAGTCATGTGCTGTGGTCTCAATGAGGTGTGCTGTGGTCCTAGAGAATTTTTTTGGCTTAAATTGGGTGTGCTCTGTGTATCAGTAAATCCAACTGTGGGTCTCAATGAATTTTTCTCAAGGTCTCTTTGAGGTGTGTGTCTCAGTGGGGTATTCTGAGGTTTGCAGTTTTGTGGTGTGGGTTACAATGTTGTGTGCTGTGGTTCAATGAGGTGTGCTCTGGGTCCTTGATGCTTTATTCTGGCTTAAAGTGGGATGTGCTCTTGGTGTCAGTAAATCCAATTGTGGCTCTCAATGACTTTTTCTCTCCGTCTTGGTGAGGTTTGTGTCTCTGTGGGGTATACTGGGATTTGCAATATTGTTCTGTGGGTTAAAGTCTTGTGTACTGTGTTCACAATGAGGTGTGATATGGGTCCTTCAGGTTTTTTTTCCTATCTTAAATTGAGGTGTGCTCTGGGTGTCAGTACATCCAATTGTGAGTCTCAGTGACTTTTTGTCTTGTCTCAATGAGGTTTGGTCTCAGTAGGGTATGTTGAGGGTCACAGTTTTGTGCTCTGGGTTATTGAGTTGTGTACTGAGGTCTCAATGAGGTGTGATGTTGGTCCTAGAGACTTTTTTGTGGCTTAAAGTGGGTGTTCTCTGGGCATCAGCACATCCAATTGTGGGTCTCAATGTATTTTTCTCACTGTTTTTTGACGTGTGTATCTCAGTGGGATATGCTGGGGTTCACAGTTTTGTGCTCTGGGTTACAGTCTTGTGTGCTGTGGTTTCAATGAGGTGTGCTGTGGGCCTTTGAGTCTTTATTCTAACTTAAAGTGAGGTGTGCTCTAGGTATCAGTACATTCAATTGTGGGTCTCAATGAGTTTTTCAAAGGGTCTCTTTGAGGTTTGGGTCTCAGTGGAATATGCTGAGCGTCACAATTTTGTGCTTTGGGTTACAGTGTTTAGAGCGTGTTTTCTGGCTTAAAGTGGGGTGTGCTCTGAGTATCAGTAAATCCAATTGTGGGTCTCAATGACTGTTTCTCTTGGTCTCAGTGAAGTTTGGGTCTCAATGGGGTATGCTGAGGGTCACAGTTTTGTGCTCTGGGTTACAGAGTCATGTGCTGTAGTCTCAATGAGGCGTGCTGTGGAACCAACAAAATATTGCTAATACTCTATGATTGCTCTTATGTTTCTTTTGCTCTGAGTCATCCTTTCACTATCTTCTACTCTTGCTTGTTTTTTTCCCTCTACTTTTCTTAATTCTGCTTCTTTTTTAAGAATGTAACTGTAATTTTTAATTTATTGTATCCATAAATTATTCTTCTTCAAATGTTAAAAACTCTCCAATGATAATTATTGAAATGTTTAAGCACTAATGTGATAGATCAATTAAAGTTGTAGAATGGGATGAAGATAGAAAAAGTAAAAGTACATTTGGATTCTTTTTCTTTTTCTTTTTCTTTTTTTTTTTTTTTTTTGGAGAGGTTTTTCCTGTAGGGCGTGTGCGCTCATCAGAGAGACAGAGAGATAGAAAGCGAGAAATCACGCCCCAGGGACGATTGCCATGCCACAATCCTTTCTCCTTCATTCTCCTCTTGGGCACACACACACACATACACCCTGCATGACTTTAAGTCACCAGGTTCGAGACTCGAACCACGGTCGACTACATGGGAGTCCAGCGACATAGCCATTACACTAATTGCTGGTCCTGGATTCTATCTTCTTGAAGAGATAAAAAGGAATGGACTCCATAGTTTAGGTGAAGAAGGAGTCCCTAAACAAAGGGAAAAACAATCTTCTTTTGCCATAAAAACAACAACAACAATAAAAAAAAATAAAAAACTGCTGGATGAAAGCATGTTGAGGATTCAAGTAAGTTAGTTACAAAAAAAGTTAAAGGTCATCTTTTTGATTAATTGCTATAATTGTTTTTTTGTGTGTGTTAAATAAGAGGAAGAACCATGTTCTAAGGGGTGGATATTGTCTCTTATGTTTAAAAATTGTAGTGAATACTAATAGTAGTAATTGTGAAGAGTGGAAAAGGTAATTGATTAGGAATACATCCATGAATAGATGTATAAACAATTTAATTTTTTCATATTCATAATAGTATGTGCGTGCATACATAAGAGAGAGAGAGAAGGTGAGCTCCCTCCACAGGGTCTGATCATGCCACAATCTTTCTCTAGTCCTGCAACCTGCT